>NC_091985.1:78071141-78371141 GCF_044704955.1 Pristiophorus japonicus
GATAAATGGCCTTTATTGCAAAGAGGATGGAGTATAAAAGCAGGGAAGTCTTGCTACAGTTGTAGAGGGTACTGGTGAGGCCACACCTGGAATACTGCGTGGAGTTTTGGTTTCCATATTTACGAAAGGATATACTTGCGTTGGAGGCAGTTCAGAGAAGGTTCACTAGGTTGATTCCGGAGATGAGGAGTTTGAATTATGAGGAAAGGTTGAGTAGATTGGGCCTCTACTCATTGGAATTCAGAAGAATGAGAGGTGATCTTATTGAAACGTATAAGATTATGAGGGGGCTTGACAATGTGGATGCAGAGAGGATGTTTCCACTGATAGGGGAGACTAGAACTAGGGGGCATAATCTTAGAATAAGGGGCCGCCCATTTAAAACTGAGATGAGGAGAAATTTCTTCTCTCAGATGGTTGTAAATCTGTGGAATTCGCTGCCTCTGAGAGCTGTGGAAGCTGGGACATTGAATAAATTTAAGACCGAGATAGACAGTTTCTTAATTGATAAGGGAATAAGGGATTAGGGGGAGTGGACAGGAAAGTTGACCTGAGTCCATGATCGGATCAGCCAAAATCGTATTAAATGGCGGAGCAGGCTCGAGGGGCCGTATGGCCTACTCCAGCTCCTATTTCTTATGTTCTTATGTAAAACAGTTGTCAGTGTAATGGAGTAAGAGGCCAGGGTGGGGGCTTGATTAGGACTTGAACAAAGAGTGTTGCCACTATCCTACAAAAAGGCAGACATAGCTGGAATCCACGTGGCTTCCCATAGCAGCATCTTTTATGGAGAGAAAGTGAGTGAAGTTAAAAGAGAAGCTGTTCAAAGTGAGAGCAGGTCCAGCAAAGTGGAAGGTGGTGATGCTGAATGGGGACTGGTTTGGCCACTGTTCAGGAACAAATGGAGGTTCCGAAGATGGAGGTCTAGCAAGTGTCGGTGTCCACGGTGAAAAAATGTGTAGGTCTACAAAACCTGAAATTGTCAAAGTGACAGATGTGGTCAGAAGAGCCAATGATTTAAATGGTCAGGCACTGGATGGGAATGGGGAGAGTGGTTGGTGGGGATGGTCAAGAGGAAATTTGTTTGGTGGAGAAAGAACAGATTTAAATGGAGCAGGTTGAACAATTAGTTTATCAGATAGTCCTCTTTGTGTACCTTGGGAATGGGCTATATAGACTTGGGGAATGTGATTGGAGGCAGCAAGAGAGGGGGAGATCTCCAGAAGAGATCAGTAATAGTCTGGGAAATGATGAAGTGAGATCATGGCCCAGACAGGAGATAAGAGGCATTATCAGATAATTGGTGTTCAGCTTCAGCAAGGTAGACATTGCTGGGACCACAGCAAAAATCAACAACTCTAACTTAGAATTAAGTGTGGAAACTTCGTCATAGAATTCAATTTTCAAATTCAAATTTAAATATATTTATACTCTATATACACTAGTCAATCTCCTATGATGTTGCACATGGTACATCGTAGAATATGTTCTCTCGGTTACGTGTCTCCATTGTCATAGTTCTGCTTTTTCCTTTGTCTTTTACGTGGTTAACATAGTTATCTCTGCATTTAAACTTTGACATACAAAGGACAGGTTTCCTTGATAACACCGCTTGGGACGGAGTTCCACAATAGAAGAAACAGTCTGTGAAGCTTTATCACTTGCATTCTGAACGCACTTTTTGGATCAATTCAGAATGTTTAGATATAGGGTGCAGCAGTTCATTAAGTGACTCGGCGTAAACATAAAAGGCTGACTTAATTTGTGCAGTTCCAGTTGTAATCTTACAGAGAAGCGAAAACCTACTCGTTTCACTGCAGTGGTAATTTGTACCTTCTAAACTTTGAAAAAAATTAGAAAGGAAACAGAAATCTAAAACAACTACACTTACTTCTATGTACATGCTTTAATTAAACAAGCAGTGTCCCTTCACTGGCATTATTTGTGGTAAAATCAGACGCTGTGACAGTTTTAAAATATTTTCTTAAGTTTCTTTTTTCCGTCTTATCTTCTTCCTGCACCATCCCCCATTTATGTCAGGTGAGTGAGCAGGTAACTGCGCCTTGGCTCCATCAATACCAATACATATGGCAAGTAGAAGGTGCACAAGACTTTGGATAGAGGTCTACTTGCCTTCAACATTGTTTCCCTCCTACCTTGCCTTCTAATCCATTTCCCTCAAAGAGCTTTGCTTGCTTTCAAATTGCTTGTTTTTCTTTAAATCAAATGAATGATGGAAAGCAGTCTCCTTGCTTGTGTGTGTGTGTGATATATATATATGTGTGTGTGTGTGTGTGTGTGTGTCTGCTCTCTCTCAGGTGTTAGCAATTAGGTTTTTATCTTTTCTGTCAACAAAACATAGGTGAGATATTTAGTTTTCTTCAGTCAACTGTGTTGAAAATTGAACATTAGAAATTTCAGTTATTAAGAAAAAAATGACAACTGATAAATTTTCAGAAAGCATTTTGAACAATTTGTGGGAAAAGATAATAAACTATCACCTGATAGCCAGACTGTGCAATTCCAAGATTACGGAGGCAATTTCCATTGTAAACATGGATGTAGGAATGTATAATTGAAAGGTTGACACAAAAGTGTGAGAAAGTAACGACAGGAGATAAGGTTTTGTAAACAAGAAGTCTGTGCTGGCTTAAGATTTTTTAACAAGATATAAACACATTACACTGCAAAACATTTCATTATCTCCAGAACATTACAATATTTATTTCTCATGAATAGCCATTATTCAATTTTACAGACCCCCACCCCCTCCAAATCCCCCCGCCTTCCCAACCACCCCATATTGCAAAAATAAGCACAGGATTATTACAGAATACACAGCTGGAATTCTGTGTGCACTACAATGATCTGACCAGGGGATGGGATCATTATTATTTAAATTACAAGATAATATTTTGGGTGCATATGTATGCAAGGTTATTACTCATACCAGATGTTATTAATGTGAGGAATCAATGCATAATATATTTAAGAAAGACTTGCAATTATATAGCATCTTTCACAACCACCGAACGTCTCAAAGCGCTTTACAGCCAATGAACTACTTTTGAAGTGTAGTCACTATGTGGGAAACGCGGCAGCCATTTTGTGCAAAGCAAGCTCCCAGATAATCTGTTTTTGTTATGTTGATTGAGGGATAAATATTGACCAGACACTGGGGATAACTCCCCTGCTCTTCTTCAAAATAGTGCCATGGGATCTTTTACATCCATCTGAGAGAGCAGACAGGGCCTCGGTTTAACATCTCATCCAAAAGACGGCATCTCCGACAGTGCAGCACTCCCTCTGTACTGTGTTGGAGTATCAGCCTAGATTTTTGTCCTCTAATCTCTGGAGTGGGATTTGAACCCACAACCTTCTGTCTCAGAGGCAAGTGTGCTACCCACTGATCCACAGCTGACACTAAAATATATATGATACTCAAGATAGTTCCTTCTCTGCCTACATTAATGTATTTGTTTGTAGTCATACTGTAGATGGTTTGCCTTGGTGGTTTCGAATCACCCCAGCCTATGGTTCTAGACACAGGAATTATTTGCGGGAACAGAGAACTGAACCAGAGAACAGGTCTTTCGGCCTTAATCAATCAATACTTTATTCGGTTCCACACACACGCACGCACACGCACGCACGCACACGCACACGCACGCACACACACGCACACACACACCAGTAAAAGTAACACCTGGTGGCGTAAACGAAACAGTACAACAGTACAAAAACTGTCCGTCCAAACAGACCCCTGTCGCAAATTAAGAAAACAACACACTACGGCAAAGTACAGGGTATAACTGGATTCGTCCAACAAATCCCACCTTACACACACTATAATCACACGCAGCACCTCCCCACTAAACCCCTAAGGCTTGGTTTGGGATACACGACACCCCCTCACACTCGATTCGGTGGTCTTAACGGTGCGTGGGCTTGGATAATACTTACCCAGATTATCCGTTGGCTTACTCGCTGCTTCTTTCTTGGGGAAAGCTTTCTCTTCCGATTCCATGCTGCCATTGCAGCATTCAGGTCCTGGTTTCAAGGGCCCTTCCGAAGATAGAGTAGTGAGGCTCTTGGTCCCTCGTTGATGGGTTTCCTCTCCATCCCGGACGGAGTGCACAATTCTTGAAGCGAAGAGAGAAGAGAGAGAAATAGCAGCAAACTGCCTTCTCTTATACGTTACAGTCCATGTTTCTCCCTGCCAAAATAGAGTATTTCCTTTGTCTGGGGTGATTGTCTGAATGGCCCATCATCCCAGATCTTACATTCGTGTATTCTGTTGATGGCTCCTGATGGCTTCTGCTTCCACTGGGTCTGGGACTTACTGGCAGTTCTTTGTTCGGTTTCCCACCTTTCGGGGCTATCTCATCCAGGTAATGGCGTAAATAGCCGTTGATGGGTTTCTGCTTCGCACCTGACCTTGGTCTAAGCGGTTTCCCATTACTGAACAATCCTGCCAATCACCTGGGATGAGTTTTCTCTCCTAGCCATTATTGCCCAGAGACCTCGGTCTGCTCCAGACATTAACACAAACAGGCTGCTATCTTCTTTTCAACAAACAATGAAACATATTATGTCCAAAATTCCCAATCTTTGGGAAACAGTAGTGTCCAGCATGTTCTTCAATAAAAACCTTCTGGCATAAGCACTTTGTCCAATATCCTTTAATATCTTCCTGGGGCCTGCGCCAATGCTTACAATATTGTCAAGTGCAGGACAATTACCCTGCAGTTACTCACAATATCACCAGAGCAATGTGCTATCAGGGGAATAAAACATTATTGAGAGCAAATGCAGCATTGACACTAGGGAGCTGAAACATTCAGTGTTTATAGACTCTAACTGAAGAGGAGAATGATCCAAATTGTCCAAAAGTTATTTAGATAGCGAACACAACAAAGACCATGTGATATCACATTTAAAGAACAAGTAACAAAATCTTGAGTGCCTTGCCTGGTTAGATCCACCAGTTGTAGTTTATTGGTATCCCTACTTACATAAAATTATGTAAGATTTACAGCACAGAAACAGACCATTCAGCCCAACTGGCCGATGCTGGTGTTTTTATACTCCACCTCCCATCCGACTTCATCTAACCCTTTCAGCATATCCTTCTATTCCCTTCTCCCTCGTGCTTATCTATCCTCCCCTTAAATGCACCTATGCTACTCGCTTTAATCACTCCATGTGGTAGCGAGTTCCACATTCTAACTACTCTCTGGTTAAAGAAGTTTCTCCTGAATTCCCTAATGAATGTATTGGTTATATTTAGTTTTGGACTCCCCCACAAGTGGAAGCATCTTTCTACTATCAAACCTCTTCATTATTTTAAAGACCTCTATTAGGTCAGCCTTCTCTTTCCAGAGAAAAGAGCCCCAGCCTGTTCAGTGTATTTATACAACAGTCAATAATATATGTGTGGGTGGGAGGTGGAGGTTATTGGTTAGAGAAAATGTAATGAAATTAAATACATTATATTGATGCACATCATTCAGGAGGAATGTCATAGCTGTATATGCTAATAATCCAGTGCGAGCAAGAGAAAACACTCGCAAATACCATAGCCAGAGCTTTTTTAAAAAAGAACAAGAGTGGTAAAGAGAGAGGTTACCGCGCACTTTGCAGCATATTCAATCTGCAGCGCTGGGGAGTGAGCGAGCAATGAGAGGCGGTGAGCCCAGCTCCGCTCCGCTCCGCCCCGCCCCGGGCGCTCAGCTCCTGCCTTCACCACTTGTTACTCGGCATTTCATTCGTCGCTGGCCGGCCCAGCAGTTCCGTGGGATGTTGGTATCTGCTTGCCTTCTCGGTGCGAGGCCGGGCTGCTCCGACTGACTGAGGCTTTCAGCGCTCGCTATGGCCTCGGCGATAATAAGGAGGGAGATTGCTGGCTCTTACCGTGAGGTAAAGCTTTGACCGGGGCGGGCGTTGGGCGATCCCCGCACAGGCTGTTTACTGACAGCAGCCTTTGCTGGCGGCACCTTCGGGCTTTCATTCAGCTCAAATTAGTTTCTTCAAGTCTTTTGGGGCGGGGGGAAATCTTGCATCAGTTTTAAAGACTGCCAGCTTTATTTACTGTGTGCATGGCATATTTTCTCTATTAGCAATACCGTTTAAAAATAGTTTTTGGTGTATTTCCATATTTTATCTTTAAATGGGGGAGAAACGAGTGGCTCCGCCGCACGGTAGAGGGAGAAACCCGGAAAGTTGCTGCGCTGCCGCTCCGCCGAAGTGGCCGCAGCTCCGGCTGGGCAGGGTGCAAAGCTGGGACAGTGTGAAAGCTCCGCTGCAACTTCCAGCAACAGCCGCTTCACATTGGCTTTAAGTTGCACAAGGCCAAGTACACTTCTCAGCTTCGCCAAGGGTCGGTGCATGAAAACAAGGACCGTAACAAAGGAATGAGACATATCGGGTCGGTCACCATCTGCCAAGAGAAAAAGTATATTTACTTTCTGTGGGTTGTTCCTCCATATCCTTTCCACTGTTTGACCTCTCGTATACACATCCAGCAGTGCAATAACGATTCATTAATGCTGGCCAAATAGATTCTGTCATTGAACCCTCAAGTACTTCATCCCTTTCTAGTGCTGTAATAGTACCTTTGATCAATAGGGTCACCACCCCTCCTTTATTTTTCCTTCAATATCTTTCCTGAATACAAATACATTGTAGCCAGGAATATTAAGTGCCAATTCCTCCCCTTGTTTGAGCCAGGTCTCTATATTTGCCACTATATCATAATCACATGTGGCTATTTATGTCGATAGCACACCAACATTATTTTTTCTTATTATTCGTTCCTGGGTTGTGGGTGTCATGTATTCTTTCTTGCATTGTAACCCATGTATAATCTGATCTAAGTTGTACACTGACCACTAGGTGGGAGACACTCCTAACCTGGACCCTCAGGTATCAAAGGGGAAGCTCCACCCACCTTCATCACTTGAGTGCTAAGGAATAAAGGACAGGTCACAGACTGACCTCTCGAGCATGGGCCTTGTGTGCATTTATACTGTATAGTAAGGACGTATCAATGGCGACGAGGAACTGGGATTTAAACCACGAGAGCATAGCCACTAGCAGAACAGACGAGAGGTACTGTGTTAAGGAATGGTTGGGACAGAGATTCAACGTTGTTAAAGCAGCACACAGTTCTCCAGGCAGACAAGGGCAATCAGGAATGCCCCAACATGTAGTCGAACCCAGAGGGGGAGTTCGACAGAGACAACGGCAAGCTGAACGGCGATTCACGCCATTACAAGGGACAATGCGGCCAGTAGTGGAGCCATCAACACCTGTTAATGGTGCACTCAAGGACAGTCACAGGGGCAGTCAGGGATGATCAACTGGCAAGGGACCTTTTGTTTCAAACAACAGCTCATGTTGGAGGCGTGGAGGCACACACTCAGCCGGAGTTTGCAGAGATGAGCAAAATACCTGCAGAAATTGCAGAAGTGAACGCTGGGGGAAATCGCTGGAAGCTGAAGTTTAGCGAGTTCATGTGGAGCACGGATACAGTTCATACACCAGGACGCCACCAATAATGATGAAAGTGCTCCTCAATGGCATCCCAGTATCAATGGAGCTAGACACGGGGGCCAGCCAGTTCCTGATGGGTATCAAACAGTTCGAAAAGTTTTGGGCGTCCAAGGCCAGGAGGCCAAAATTATCGCCGATTGACGCACAGCTACGAACTTAAACAAAGCAGATCATTCCGGTGCTAGGCAGCGCCACGGTAGTCGTGACCCACAAAGATTCGGAGAACAGGTTGCCACTCTGGATTGTCCCAGGGGATGGTCCTGCACTACTGGGGAGGAGTTGGCTTGCTGTCATGAACTGGAATTGGGCCGATGTCAATGCAATTTCCTCTGTGGAGCGAGTATCATGCTCACAGATCCTGGACAAATTTGACTCATTATTTCAACCCGGCATCGGCACTTTCATGGGGGCCAAGGTAGTGATTCACATAAACCCGAATGCCAGGCCAGTACACCACAAGGCCAGAGCGGTGCCGTACGTGATGCGGGAAAAGATAGAAGGCGAATTGGACCGCCTGCTGAGGGAAGGCATCATCTCGCCAGTCCAATTCAGTGACTGGGCGAGCCCGATCGTGCCGATGTTCAAGGCGGATGGGTCGGTCAGGTTATGTGATGATTACAAGGCCACCATCAATCGGGTGTCACTCCAAGACCAGTACCTGCTACTGAGAGCGGAGGACCTCTTTGCGACGCTATCCGGTGGCAAACTTTTTTCAAAATTGGACCTGACCTCAGCTTACATGATCCAGGAGCTGGCGAGTGAGTCGAAGAAGCTGACCACCATCACGACACACAAGGGGTTGTTTGAGTACAACAGATGTCCGTTCGGGATTCGCTCGGCCGCCGCGATCTTCCAACGAAATATGGAAAGCCTCCTCCAATCTATTCCAGGGACGGTGGTTTTTCAGGACGACATCCTCATCACTGGTTACGATACTGAAGAACACCTCCACAACCTGGAGGAGGTGCTACGCAGACTGGACCGGATAGGGCTGCGACTGAAAAAGGCGAAGTGCCTCTTGCTAGCTCCAGAGGTAGAATTCCTGGGGATGAGGGTAGCAGCAGATGGGATCAGCCCTACTGCGTCCAAGACGGAAGCGATCCAGAGAGCACCCAGACCCCGTAACACGTAACGGAGCTGCGTTTGTTCCTGGGGCTCCTGAACTATTTTGGTAACTTTCTTCCCAAATTGAGCACGATGCTAGAGCTGCTACACGTGCTCCTCTGCAAAGGTCGCAAATGGGTCTGGGGGGACAGCCAGGAAAGGGCTTTTAATAGAGCACGCAATTTGTTATGTTCCAACACTCTGTTAACACAAGTCTCTTGCATGGGTCGTATAGTGTTAACGTGCGATGCGTCATCCTATGGTGTCTGGTGTGTGTTGCAGCATGTCAATGTCAAGGGTCAGTTACAGCTGGTAGCTTATGCCTCCAGGAGTCTGTCCCAGGCAGAAAGGGGTTACGAGATGGTAGAAAAGGAGGCGCTCGCATGTGTATATGCTGTAAAGAAAATGCACCAGCACCTGTTTGGCAGGAAATTTGAACTGAAGACAGATCACAAACCCCTAACGTCCCTTTTGGCCGACAACATGGCCATAAATGCAAACGCATTGGCCCGCATACAGAGGTGGGCACTTGCGTTAGCCGCCTATGACTATACAATTCGGCACAGACCGGGCACCGAAAACTGCGCCGATGTACTCAGCAGGCTCCAACTAGCCACCACTGAGGGGGCTACCGAGCATGCTGCTGAGATGGTCATGGCTGTTGAAGCTTTCAGAAGCGAAGGCTCACCCGTGACAGCCCGTTATATTATAAGTCTGGACAAATAGAGACCCGCTATTGTCTCTAGTCAAGAAATGTGTCCTGAATGGGGACTGGGCAGCCACGTACAGGGCATGCCCTGAGGAATTTTACCATTTCACAGGCGCAGGGATGAACTCTCGATTCAGGCCGATTGCCTACTGTGGGGAAACCGCGTAGTCATGCCCCAGATGGGCAGAGAGGTGTTCATCAGAGACCTCCACAATGAGCACCCGGGCATTGTCATGATGAAGGCAATTGCTAGGTCACACGTTTGGTGGCCAGGGATAGACGCAGATCTGGAACTTTGTGTTCGCAGGTGCAACACGTGTGCCCAGCTGGGCAATGCGCCCAGGGAAGCCCTCCTTAGCCCCTGGCCTTGGCCCGCCAAGCCTTGGTCACGCATCCATGTGGACTGCGCAGGTCCTTTCATGGGAAAAATGTTTTTGGTTGTAGTAGACGCCTACTCCAAATGGATAGTGTCATTTTAAATTCAAGCACAGCCTCTGCCACGGTAGAAAGTCTACGGGCAATGTTCGCCGCCCACGGTCTACCGGACGTCTTGGTCAGCGACAATGGCCCGTGCTGCACAAGCACTGAATTCCAGGACTTCATGGCAGGCAATGGAATTAATCATGTCAGAACGGCACCGTTCAAGCCGGCCTCAAACAGCCAGGCAGAACGAACAGTGCAGATAATCAAACAGGGGATGCTCAGAATCCAAGGCCGTTCCCTTCAAACCTGCTTATCACGCCTCCTGTTGGCCTATAGATCCCGACCACACTTACTCACAGGGATTCCACCCGCAGAGCTGCTAATGAAAAGGACGCTCAAAACCTGGCTATCCCTTCTACACCCCACCATGAAAGAAATTGTCGAGAGCAGGCGCCAGCCACAATATGACTACCATGACAGGAATGCGAGGGCGCGATGTATTGATGTAAATGATCCTGTTTTTGTCCTCAACTACGCTGCAGGGCCCAAATGGCTCGCAGGCACTGTGATTGCCAAAGAGGGAAATAGGATTCTGGTAGTTAAACTTACCAATGGACAAATCTGCCGCAAACACGTGGATCAAACAAAAAGGAGGTTCAGCAACCCCATAGAAGAAGCAGAGGAAGAACACGATGTAGAGTTCACTCCACCACAGGTGACCGAACACCAGAACCAAAGGGAGGAGAGCCCAATCACTGTGGGCAGTCCGGACAGGCCTGAGGCACTGCAAACAGCAGACACTCAGGCCAGCACCCAACAACCGGAGCCCCAACTCAGGCGCTCTACAAGGGAGCGTAAACCACCAGAGAGACTCAACCTGTGATCCCAATAAGACTTTGGGGGGGGAGGTGATGTCATGTATTCAACCAGCATTGTAACCCATGTATAATCTGACCTAAGTTCTACACTGAGAACAATGACCACTAGGTGGGAGACACTCATTACCTGGACCTTCAGGTATAAAAGGGGAAGCTCCACCCACCTTCATCACTTGAGGGCTAAAGAATAAAGGACCGGTCACAGACTGACTTTCTCTCAAGCATGGGCCTCGTGTGCATTTATACTGTATAGTAAGGGCGTATCACTGGGTGTCGCTGGCAAGGCCAGCATTTGTTGCCCATCCCTAATTGCCCTTGAGAAGATGGTGGTGAGCTGCCGCCTTGAACCGCTGCCGTCCGTGTGGTGAAGATGCTCCCATAGTGCTATTAGGAAAGGAGTTTGAGGATTTTGACCCAGCGACGATGAAGGAACAATTATATATTTCCAAGTCAGGATGGTGTGTGACTTGGAGGGAAACTTGCAGGTGATTGTGTTCCCATGCGCCTGCTGCCCTTGTGCTTCTAGGTGGTAGCAATCATCGGTTTGGGAGGTGCTGTCGAAGAAGACTTGGCGAGCTGCTGCAGTGCATCTTGTAGATGGTACACACTGCAGCCACAGTGCGTGGTGGTGGAGGGAGTGAATGTTTAAGGTGATGGGAGGGGTGCCAATCAAGCAGGCTGCTTTGTCCTGTATGGTGTCAAGCTTCTTGAGTGTTGTCTGAGCTGTACTCATCCAGGCAAATGGAGAATATTCCACCACACTCCTAACTTGTGCCTTGTAGATGGAAAGGCTTTGGGAAGTCGGGAAGTGAGACTTGCCGCAGAATACCCAGACTCTGACCTACTCTTGTAGCTATGCTATTTATGTGGCTGGTCCGGTTACATTTCTGGTCAATGGTGACCCCCCAAGGATATTGGATGTTGGGGGATCTGACAATGGTAATACTGTTGAATGTCAAGGGACAGTGGTTAGATGCTGTCTTGTTGGAGGTAGTCATTGCCTGGCACTTGTGTGGCACGAATATTACTTGCCACTTATCAGCCCAACCCTGAATGTCATCCAGGTCTTGCTACATGCAGGCATAGACTGCTTCATTATCTGAGGAGTTGCAAATGGAACTGAACACTGTGAAATCATCAGCAAACATCCCATTTCTGACATGATGGAGGGAAGGTCATTGATGAAGCAGCTGAAGATGGTTGGGCCTAGGACACTGCCCGGAGGAACATCTTCAACGATGTCCTAGGGCTGAGATGATTGGCCTCCATCAACCACAACCATCTTCCTTTGTGCCAGGTATAACTCCAGCCAGTGGAGAGTTTTCCCTCTGATTCCCATTGATTTCAATTTTACTTGGGCTCCTTGATGTCACACTCAGTCAAATGCTGCCTTGATGTGCAGGACAGTCACTCTCACCTCACTTCTGGAATTTAGCTCTTTTGTCCGTATTTGAACCAAGGCTGTAATGAGGTCTGGAGCTGAGTGGTTCTTGGCGGAACCCAAACTGGGCATCGGTGAGCAGGTTATTAGTGCTATCAAGTGGCACTTACTGACCATCACTTTGCTGATGATTGAGAGTAGACTGATGGGGCGGTAATTGGCCGGATTGGATTTGTCCTTTTTGTGGACTGGACATACCTGGGCGGTTTTCCACATTGTCGGCTAGATGCCAGTGTTGTAGCTGCACTGGAACAGCTTGGCTGGAGGTGCGACTAGTTCTGGAGCACATGTCTTCAGCACGACAGCCGGGATGTATCCAGTGTGCTCAGCCGTTCCTTGATAGCACGTGGAGTGAATCGAATTAGCTGAAGACTGGCTTCTCTGATGGTGGGGACCTCGGGAAGAGGCCGAGATGGATCATCCACTCAGCACTTCTGGCTAAAAATGGTTGCAAACGCTTCAGCCTTGTCCGTGCTGGACTCCGCTATCATTGAGGATGGGGATGTTCATGGAGCCTCCTCCTCCCGTTAGTTGATTAATTGTCCACCACCATTCACGACTGGATGTGGCAGGACTACAGAGCTTTGATCTGATCCATTGGTTGTGGGATCACTTGGCTCTGTCTATAGCATGCTGTTTACATTGTTTAGTATGCATGTAGTCCTGTATTACAGCATCCCCAGGGTGGCATCTCATTTTCAGATATGTCTGGTGCTGCTCCTGGCATCCTCTTCTACACTCCTCAATGGGTGGTCGCCTGGATTGATAATGGTAGATTGAAGGATATGCTGGGCCATGAGGTTACAGATTGTGGTTTAATACAATTCTGCTGATGGCCCACAGCTCCTCAAGAATGCCCAGTTTTGAGCTGCTAGATCTGTTCTGAATCTATCCCATTTAGTACGTTGATGGTGCCACACAAAAGCAGGGTGACCTCAGTGTGAAGATGGGACTTCAGCGGTCACGGTTACCAATACTGTTGTGGACAGATGCATCTGCAACAGGTAGATTGGTAAGGACGAGATCAAATAGGTTTTTCCCCTCGTGTTGGTTCTCTCCCCACTTGCCGCAGGCCCAGTCTGGTAGCTATGTCCTTCAGGACATGGTATTCTTGGTCAGTACTGGTGCTACCGAGTCACTCATGGTGATGGACTCTTGGTGATGGACATTGAAGGCCCCCAGCTAGAATACATTCTGTACCCTTGCTACTCTCAATGCTTCTTCCAAGTGGTGATACTGAACCACTCTTGGTGATGGAGTCTTGGTGATGGACATTGAAGTCACCCACCCGGAATACATTCTGTGCACTTGCTACTCTCAATACTTCTTCCAAGTGGTGTTCAACATGGAGGAGTACTGATTCATCAGCTATGGGGGTGGAGGGAGGAGGGGGGGGTAAATCAGTAGGAGGTTTCCTTGCCCATGTTTGACCTGATGCCATGACACTTCATGGGATCCGGAGTCAATGTTGAGTACTCCCAGAACCACTCACTCCCGATTGTATACTACTGTGCCACCAGCTCTGGTGGGTCTGTCCTGCCGGTGGGACAGGACGTACCCAGGGATGGTGATGGAGGAGTCTGGGATGTTGCCTGCTAGTCATACTCTCAGAATCATACCTATGTCAAGCTGTTGGGACAGCTTTCCTAATTTTGGCACAAGTCCCCGGATGTTAGTGAGGAGGACTATTCTTCTTATTGTTTCTTGTAGCAATTTGTTACAACTGAATGGCTTGCTAGGCCATTTCAGAGGATAGTTAAGAGTCAACCCGAGTCCCCTGCCACCTCCCCAAAAACACACTAATATGAACCATTTTGAGATAAATGGGAAACCCCATACACAGAAATATGTAAATTGGATTCAAGCCAGACTCGAGGTGGCTATTTCTGATATTTATGGACTGTCCTGATGGATGACTCGGAGGTTGAGAGTTACCGTCACTTGCATTCAAAGCAAAGAAAGGCAGGTTTGTTAACACCTTACAACAAATTCTGTTCCAGTTTTGGGAGTTTCTAATGCTGAAAACCCTTTTGTATTCACGTATGAATTTTCTATTTCCAAGCACTACCTGAAGTGACTATTTAGGCATTGAGAAATAATTTATTTCTTATTTTATAACACCAAAAGTGAATATAGGAGCATAGTTATTTATGCCATCTGTATGCTGAAGCCTCAGTTCAGTGCTTGAATCATGATGGCCTAGATTTTCGCCGACTTTGCAACCGGGTTTTTTTCACTGCAATTTGACCCTCCGTGGCGAAAACCCATTCGGCGGGATCCTCGATGACCTCTTTGCGGCAGTGCTTCGACGTGCCGCTGGGGAGAGGAGCACCGACGTACAACGTCGTGGATTATTTCTCAGCGATTTTTGTAGGGTTTTTTGAATGTTTTTTGCAATTTTTTTTTCCCCCTCCCAAGGCGCCCCTCGCAGCGTTACCGGCCTCAGAGTAAAGTTGCTGAAACTCGCGGTTTGCGCCGCAAATGCTCGTGCAATGCTGACTTTGCTGCAGACGTAAAAGCTGAAAGTTAGGCCTGAAAACCGAAAATCTAGCCCAACTTATATTTATTGCTTTCTCAGTTTGTTCACTCGAATCAATGAATATTTAAATTGGTTGCCGTATTTCCCTACGTTGCAGCAGTAACTGCCCTTTAAAAGTATTTCATTTGCTATGAAGCACTTTGGGGCATACGAACATCATGAAAAGCACTATATCAATGCAACTAACTCTATATAAGTTCATGTTCTCCTTTACCATCCCATTTGTATAAGTATGCCCTTAATCTAAAATTGATTCTTCTCTGTCAAGCTATGTATGAAATCATCTCCCTGTATGTATAAAGCACACATCAAAGTGTCAAAAATAGATTCAAAGAAATAAATGTGTCCTTTCATCAATATTTATGATTTGGAGCTGGAAGATTGCAAGTAGCTGCAGAACTTCCTTCATTTGTGCTATGACCTCAGGATTTTCAGCAGTTAAACTTTTTCGCCTTAAAGGGGCAGGGCAATTTAAGGACAGTCTGCCTCAGAGCAGGCTGCTTATCCATCTTGGAGAATAGTATGTCACACTTAGGAACCTAAATAAAATTGTTGGTTGGGGATTGGATCACCCTCTCTGAGGCATGGGTGTTAAATCCCTTCCACTATCCAAGGGATTTGCAGATTTAGAGTTGCACGTATTGTTATCCAAGGGGATTGTGGAGCAATCATTGGAGTCGTGTGAGGGGGTGAAGGAAAATAACTGAATCTAAAATATCCCATTTGGATAGTCTGTGCTACAATTGTCATGTTGCTTCAGCACCCCTGCCTCCTCCACCTCGTTGCATATCCCTGTGTTGAGCACCATCTCTGGTCAAGAGGTGGACACCTATTCATTAATGTTAACTGTACACTCAAAGGCGAGAAGGTGCTGACACTGGCCTAAGTGAATTATCCTGGAGTTTTTCCCCTCCTGGCTTTGCCTATGAAGAAATGCTTGGCCTCTGCTTGACATTCTGTCCAGCAGCATGTTTGAGCTAAGGGAGGGTACAGCGGTGAACTGAGGTTTGACCATTGTGTGGCAGGGACTTCAATGTACTACATTTCCCAGAGGGGAATTATTATTATTTTAAAAGTAGTATTACAGAATACAATAGAAACAATATTTGGATTTATAGGCACTAAGTTGAACCACAGGCCAAAAGTAAACTGAATATCACTTTTTAAGGATGTTCACAGTTAAATGATTCAAATTACTCAGTAGATGAAAAGATCAAATTAGAGGCTATTGCAATAAGTCTTTATCTTTTCATCTCTTAGTCAGAGAACAATGATGGAGTCTGAGATGAGTGCAACTGGGTTACGGATTTTAAATTTGGTTAATTCAGATTGAATTGGAATTGAAGGCCTGGGGAGGTATCATTCTGAATCCAGAATAATACTGTTTTGAGATTAGGCTGATTTTTTTAAAATTAGAAAATCCAATCAGAACTAGTTGATGTCCTTGTAATTTTTTTTACACGCAGAACTGTGGAGATTCCAGATATGAATGTTTGAACACTCATTTATGTAATAGTTTATGGCTGTGGTTTGGTCATTTTGCATTGAGAATGGAGCCCTGGCAAAGGAGGAGCATCACAGATGTATCTGCACAGCTATTATAAAAGTATTTTCAGGTTGTGACCAGGAACTCCTACTGCAAATATGAAGGTGATGAGTGTGCTTTGTCAACTAAATGTTGCTCATCCACAATTCACAACCACTGTTTATTTTCATTTTTAAATATGCATATACATCAAGAAGGTGGCAGGGTAAGTTGATAAGGCGGTTAAGAAAGTGTATGGGATTCTTGGCTTTGTAAATTAGACATTGAATACAAAAACAAGGAAGTCCTGCTAAACCTTACAAATCACTGGTTAGACCTAAGCTGGAGTATTGCTGAAAATACCTCTTCTCAGCTGGTCCCTCATCACAGCAGGCCTGTTAGCATCTGAAAAGAGAAAAGACAGGATGTAGAATGTCAGAATTGGGTTCTGCTCCCTTTTCTATCTTCATCTTCACCCTGCTTCAAATATACATGTACTTGCTGCTATTTCTCTTCTCACTTCTCCCTGCCATGCACAATGGGCTTTGCAAGATGCTGTTGAGAGGATGGATTGTGCCAGGCTCTCCAGACCCTGAAGTGGATCTATTCTTACTCAATCCTTATGCAGAACAATGAATTCCAAAATCCTGAACTATCATTAGCTGATTTCAACTGGTTCAGTCTTTGGGTCCTTGATGCTGTGCTAAAGTATCCAAATCTCTGCAAGCATCAGGTTCTCTGATCGCTGGTTATTCCAGCCTCTAGTGTGATCAGTTTACTAATGAATCTGAAAACTATATTTTATAAATGTTTACTTTTCTCTGCAGTTTGCAGATGATGGAACAGAGGAAAGAACTTGCAATTCGGAATTTGAGGATGAGACTGATGCAGACCAAGAGGATATAAATGGAACAGTAATACGAGGTATGACCAAGCATTGAGAAAGACTCTCCCCTCAGAATTGCATCTCTCCCTACAGCAAAACACCTGGTCTGGGTCTCTGGGATTTAGTTGTACAAATGTTGAGAGCCAATTTGCAGCAGCTGGTGTCTGGAATCCTAATTAATATAAGGCCAGTATAATAGCTGCGTTGTCTCTGGTTTTTGTTGGTCAAAGGAAGCGGTCAGCAAAATTGTTTGAGTAAATGGAGTCATCTTGTGGCAGCTCTGAAATTGCTTTCTGTCTTGCGTTGTTGCAATGATATTTCTTGGCTGCCGGTATTTTCTGGTTCCATTTTAAATCTCTGCAATGATGGTGAGGCAGTTTATATGTGTGAATGTTATCTGGTTTACAGTAATAGTACGCTGCACCTATCTGCGTTTGAATGGCAGGGCTCATTTGAGCATGTTTTTTTTAAAGAAAAAGTGGGTTCATGCTTCCAGTGCCATCTTTATCTTTATTTTGCCGATTTTGTGTCCTTCAGATAAACTTTTATATTCAGGGCACAATATCACAGTTCAGAGGAATTTGTTAACTTGTAACTTACTGCAATGTGAAAACATTTACTTATTAAACTAAAAACAAGACACCAGCAGTTGAAAGTGAATTTATACATCATGAAACATGCTTGTGGGACAACACTACTGTAAAATATGTATATTGAGAAAAAAGTAATGAATTTTCTGCTGAATATCCTACCTGACCTATTCCTTTACTCTAAGGTATTTTCTGCTCCTTATGATCAACTCGCCCTTTATCATTCCCAGAAGTTGCTGTCAGTTTTACACAGTAATGACGGCAAGCACTGACAGTTTCACCATCGGTATAACCGCAAATTCCGGGCCATTGTCTATTGCTTTCCCAAGTCTTCTTATAACTTCCTGCACTAAATCTCCTCCCTCCTTTCCTCTATTAACCTCTGCATTGAATGGCCCCTCATCCTTGATGAGCTAAATCTCCTCTCTTTTGCCCCTCCCCATCTAATTTTTCTGCACTCCTATCATCAACTAACCTCATCCTGCCATTCCTCAACCTCACTATCTATGAGGTTCCAATCACTGACAAGATCATCCTCGCTCAACACTCACATCTCCAGCCCCACAAACCTCCCACTGTTCCTAGGAAAAAAGCACCTCCCAAGGACCCTTTCTAACATTCTCTCTCATTCCCAACTCTTTCCCATCTGGCCCTTCACCTGCCATGGCATCACACTGCTTAACAGTTCCTTTTGGTTCTTCTTTGATGTCCTTGTCCGCAATATTGCCACCACTCCTGCCATTCTCATTACCATTCCTACTGCTGCACCTTTACATCTGAGAACATTAAGTCTGCGTGCACCTGGTGCTGCCAGATCTGCCTAAACATAAGAACAGGAGTAGGCCATCTAGCCCCTCGAGCCTGCTCCGCCATTCAAAAAGATCATGGCTGATCTGGCCGTGGACTCAGCTCCACTTACCCGCCCACTCCCCGTAACCCTTAATTCCCTTATTGGTTAAAAATCTATCTATCTGTGATTTGAATACATTCAATGAGCTAGCCTCAACTGCTTCCTTGGGCAGAGAATTCCACAGATTCACAACCCTCTGGGAGAAGAAATTCCTTCTCGACTCGGTTTTAAATTGGCTCCCCCATATTTTGAGGCTGTGCCCCCTAGTTCTAGTCTCCCTGACCAGTGGAAACAACTTCTCTGCCTCTATCTTGTCTATCCCTTTTGTTATTTTAAATGTTTCTATAAGATCACCCCTCATCCTTCTGAACTCCAATGAGTAAAGTAGATTACATTAAGCAGTAGCATGTCTCCCCCCTCAAGTGCTAAATCCCCCAACTACTCCTTGGAGGATAAGGGAAATCCCAAACTTCTGGATGATGAACCTTTCCTGTGCTCCTTTCATCGACAGCTCCAACATCGAGTGTGAGGAGCTCATAAAACTTTGTTTTAACGACCTCCTTCTTTACTTTCTTCCCTCTTCTCCCAGTCCTGACACCTCATTGCTTCTTCCCCTCTTGTTTTCATTTTCCCACACATCAAGCACATCTTCATGAAACCCACCTTGAGCCCTCAACCTCCTGATAACTTTCCTGACCGCATAGTGACATAACTCTCTCTCCTTGGCCCAATGTTCTCTGACATCAACAACTCCCTTTCCTTAGGTTCTGTTATTCAACTTTCATAATCACAGTCAACAGCCTCGTTCTCTGCCCTTTCAACTAAAGCCTCATTCTCTAGCCTCCTTTTTCTCTAAGATTCTTTGAATGTGTCATCACTACCCAGCTCCATGCTCACTTCTCCCATCGCCACCTGTTTGAATCTCCTCGGGAGCTGTTTTCTTCCACAGCACCCAAATGCATGGTAAAACCTCCTTTGTGAGTATAATCACAGAGGCGTCCCCTCTTAGCGTTCCTCAACCTTCTGCAACATTTGGTGTACTTGACCCTGTATGTTCACCTTGAGTGCCCTGAGATTCCATCCTTGGCACCTTCTGTTCTTTGTCCACATGCTGCCTCAGCGACAGCATCTGTAGGCATTGAGTCAACTTCCATTTGTGTATTGATGACATCCAGCTCTAATTCTTCCTTACCACCTTCAACTCCACACCACCATTGTGCTGTCTTGACATCAAGTTGTGGATGAGCTAGAAGTTTCGCCAACATTTTGGTTGGCTCTTGTCAAACGCTCCAAACCCTAACCCCCAATTCTATCCCTTTAGCTGGTTGTTTGCTTCAGCTGAACCTGATCATCTGCAGCTTCAGTGTTCTGATTGATCCTGAGCTGAGGTGCAAACTCCATATCCTATCCATTGCCAAGACTAATTTCTCCCTTCACAACAATGTCCATCTCTGTACTTGCTTCATTCCACCAGTGCTGAAACTCTCAGCATCACCTATCAGACCTCAGCTGATCCAACATTCTCCTCATCAGTCTCCCAAACTCCCACCATATAAGTCCACCTCCCTTTCATCCCTATCTTCACCAACCTCCATTGAGCCCCCATCATATTGAATTCAAAATCATTGTTCTCGTTTACAAATCCCTTCACAATGTTGATGCTGTTTAACTTGGCAGTCAGCTCCATCTCTATATGCTACAGCATGCCCTCTGTTCTTCTGACTGGCCTCCTTTGTATTCTCCCCTCCATTCCTTTTTGTGGCAGAATCTTCTACTATATTATGGCCCCTGTCTCAAATCCTCTCCCAAAACACCTCTGCCTTGCTACCTACAAAAGACTCATCAAAACCTATTGCTTCACAATGTATTCAGTCATTTCCTACTGCAGCTGTGTTTTTGCCTCTGAAGCACTTTGGGATATTTTACTACATTAAAGGCCCTGTGTAAATGTAGGTGTACCAGTTTGTGTAGAAACCATAACGCAACTGCTGTGTTCAACTGAGGCAGTAGAAAGAAAAACTCGTTCCTCCACCATCTTTCCCTTGAATATGAAGTTCTGATCTGCAGTGAGTGGAGAGCACTGAATCCTACAGTAGCCACTGATGATGCATGAATTGTTATTTGTTGTGTTAATAAAGTGTTTGTTGTAAGCCATTAAATGAGGGAAGGATTTAGCAGTTAAATTACTATTTTCTGTTCTAGATGATAGCTCCACAAGTCTGTCTTCCATCTTTGGAAAAGCCTGTCTGAAGAACACTTTTGCTGTGATTCTTATCTTCATCTATCTGCTCCTGATGTCTGTGGCAGTGTTCCTGGCTTATCAGACCATCACAGACTTCAGAGAGAAGCTCAAACATCCGGTCATGTCTGTCTCCTTCCAGGAAGTTGTGCAATATGATGCTCCTGGTGAGACTACAGTTTGATTTTCTTATAAGATTGCTGACATAAAGTAGTTCCTGGCTTTTCAAATCTCCTGCTATTTATTGCCCGAATTACTGATGCTGGAAGCAATCTGATGAGTACACTTAATTAGATCTGTTTCAACAGGCTCACTCTATCATTAAAGTGATTTGAATTAGTGTTTCAGAGTACCTTTTCAGTTACGGACAACTATACTATTACAAAAGTTAGTTTGCTGGACTGTTATTAATACGTGCCCTCTGACCTATAAGATATCTCGGGCCTCAAATTATTGGGTTTTTTTAAAAAACGATAATTAGGGAGAAAGCGATGCCCAGAGAATGTGTCTGCAGCTCATAACTTGGGAGTGGAAAAGGGAACAGGGGTGATTTTCTCTGTGCAAAATAGTAGTGAAATCGTAAAGATGATTTTGATTTTGCTACACATTGCACACACAGAAAACCTTCCTCCCAACATATTCGACAAGTTACTTGCTTTATAATCTGGGAAGTAGAAAGACATCAGTCTTGTGGGAGGATACCTTCTCCATTTGCTAATGGTTCAGGGAGATGGTTTTCATGGACCTTGCCTATTTCTAAGTAACTCCATCTTGGCCGTCACCAAGGCATTGACTACTCCTGAAACTACTTGACTGTGAAACCTCACTTTAGCCAATTGTGCACAGTAGACTTCTCCTCATACATAGTCTAGGCTTACATTTCAGTGCAGTACCCAAGGAGTGTTGCATTATCAGAAATGCCATCTTTCAGATGAGATATTAAACACAGGTTCTGTTTGCTTATTCAGATGTTTATGTTTTGAGGAAGAGCAAGGAATTCTTCTGATGTCTCAGCTACAATTCAACTCTGTTAACACCACCAAAACAAATTAACTGGTCTGATTTTGGGTCTTGCTTTGTACAGTTTGGTTGCCATGCTTACCTGCATAAGTGACTGTACTTCCAAAAAAAAAAATAATTGGCTTTGATGTGCTTTGGCACATCCTGAGGATGTGAAAGGTGCTATCTTTCCACAACCTCTTCTCTAACCCAGCCGAGGTTACCATTATGTAAAATATTGTATTTAATACCTTATTTTCTGACCTTGCCTGTGATTGTAGCTTTCAAATATTCTCTCATTTTTATCTGTTTTCCATCTTTGGAAAATTAGTGTGTTTTTAAGATCTCGCATGAATTAAATGAGTAATGCTCCTTCTGTGCTTTCCCAACATTGTACCATAAGTGCAAATTTGGCTCCTGGGCATCGTGAGTAATATGCCAGTGGTAATGGTAAGATTGTATTAGCATTCCAAAATTGTTAACATACGAGATGAGTCATCTGTTTTGATGCTTTCATTCTGATTTAGTCACCGTAGTGTCTTAATTGCAGTTATGCAGTTTCTATTCAAGCTCACCCAGTCCTGTCAAACCTTGCATACTGTCACTGACTTGTCACTTGAGAGTGCACTATTTCATACATTCCATGCACTATTTCAGACATCAAAATCATTCACTCTAAGTCCTAAATATTGTTTGTGCAAACTTTTTCTCTATTAAAATGCTTTACTGTCGATAACCTAGCCCAGTCACACTGTTATTTCTGCAGAGATCAGGAGGCCCATCTTTAGGTAAACATTGTGTGCTTACTAAGCCGCTAGCGTCAAGTGGTAAAGCACCTGCTGGTTTCTGCTCCGTGCCCTCGATGTTTCATTCTCACATTTGCCACAATTTCTGCTTTTCATTTTAAAATGGTGTTCAATCAAATTAGAAACAACCCTCAACACAGTTCAAATGACAAGAGACTTGTGAGCAGTGAGCTTGGGACTGCTGATGTGCCTGTTCCTACAATTGGGACTTTGTTTTAATAAAAGTAAGCTTTTGAGAATTAGCTTTTTTACCTCCAATAAAAGTGTGAGGATTTCAGTTATATCTACAGCTTAAGTTACAAAGCCGGGCAACTGCTTATTTTCTCAAAAAATAGACCTAGAATCAGGACAGTTGCCAATTTTGGGGGGAATTCAAACGGACATCAGTGAACGAAACGTGCCCTGGGCTGCCTGGAACCCAACTTTTTGGGTAAAATATCTGCCGTCTGAATGGATTTAAATACTTCAAATTTACTTTCTCAATACAACCCAACCTAGCAAAAGCTGGCCAACAGCTTCAATAAAGTTAACATTGTCCCCAAAAAACGGCAACTCGAGGACAGCACTGATTATTGGCCTATGGCATGTTAAAACCAGCAGTAACATGCACTTTGTAATTTAAGTTGCAAATATACACAACATTTCTTCAGTTGGGAAGAAAACAACAAAAGGGGAAATCCAAATGCTGAAGGTACAAAATTAATGGTGCTTTCCTACTGGGTCCCCTGAGTTGGGGGGGGGGGGGGGGGAAATATTTTTTTTACATAAAAATTATGCTTTCTGACCTTTGTGGATCTTTGGGCTTTATAACTTTTAATCTTGAAAGAAACATGACATTTGCATTTTCAACAGACCAACCAGAACACTTGTCTGATATCCAGCCCATTGAGAAGACCAAAGCCATTGTGTTCGGCCTCCACCGTAACTCTGTACCCTGGCCACCGACTCTGGTCCCCTTCCCAGCCACTATCTCTGGTTGAACCAGATCATTTGCATCATGGCATCCTATTCAAACCTGAGCTCAGCTTCTGACCTCATAACCTCTCCGTCATAGAGACCACCTACTTCCAACTCCGTAATGTTAGCCATCTCCACTCCACCTCAGTCCATCTGCTGAAACCCTCATCCAGGCCTTTGTCATCTCTAGACCCGATTATTCACATGCTCTTCTGGCCGTCCTCATATCTTCTTCCTTTCATAAACTTAAGTTCATAGAATATGGCCAGCAGAGTTTTCAATCTCGCACCAAGTCCCATTCACCCATCGCCCCTGCGCATCTTTGTGCTCGCTGACCTACGTTCCAGTCCCTCAACACTTCCAGTTTAACATTCTCACCCTCCTGTTTAAATCCCTTCATGCAAGTTGCAGTCAAAGTCATAATCCTCCTCTTGATGGAGCAGTACTAAGGGGAAAGGAACTAAATTCTTATTAATTTATTAGCAACAGCTAACACAAGAACTGTGCCCCCAAAATGCCATTGGTTGGTATTGTTGTCTTTTCCATGGCAAACAGATTGAGCCCAAGAGGAAAACCTGGTTAGTTCATACTGGTATCAAGAGGCCTATGTGCACTCAATAGGAATTAGCCCCTTAGTTAATCAGACTGACTGACTGAACTGTTCAGTAATTTATTAAGTGCACCATGACACCAAATGGCAGAAAGTAGTACTGCATGACAACCTTATTCGAAACCTCCTTTCCGAGATTCTGATGTGAAAGAACGAACAATTTTGCATATATATAGCACCATTCATGACCTTGTGTTGTGTTGTCCTAAAGCATTTCACATCCAGTGACTTGTGAAGTGTAGACAGTCTTATAATGTAGGGAAGTACAGCAAGGTCCCACAATTAGCAAATTAAATAAATGACCAGATTGGTTGAGGTATAATGTTGGTCAGGACTCTGCTCTTCTTCAAAGTGCCATGGGAGCTTTTACCTCCATCTGAACGGGCAGACGGAGCCTTGATTTAGTATCTCATCTGAAAGACAGCAACTCTGATAATGCCGCACTCCTTCAGTACTGCACTGAAGTGTCGACCTCGATTATATTCTCAAGTCTCTGGAGTGCTTCATATTCCCAATAGAGATTACACATTGTCTCCTGCAGCACTTACCACAAAATGTTCTACATTGTCTCCAGTGGATCTTTCTGAAAGATTTTATTTTATTTGTGAATTGAAAAAAGTCTTGAGTACTGTGCTTTTTGTTGTTTATGATTATTTGGTAATTAAATTTAGTAAAAGAATTAAAACTTTATTTCCCACGTTGAAAGGCTGAAAGTGGAGTTGAGGGTGAAGATCAGCCATGATATTAAATAGCGGAGCAGGCTCGAGGAGCTGAATGACCTACTCCGGCTCCTATTTATGTTACAATTAATTTGGTGAAATAGAAAATGTAATCTTCCCTCGTCCCTACTGGTTTTCTACACCGCTTACCATTTCTTTGAAAGGTTGAACAGTCCAGTTGCCTGCAGGCCTTTGCCATTCATATTCCCCAGTGTACTTTAAGGTGCACCGAAATGTCTTGTGGGTGGGGGGCAGTTGGAGTATTAATGTGTGGAACGCACGGAGCATTTGGAGTATTAATGTGTGATGTCATGGCTTTGGTGGGATGGACTGTCAAATACCAACTTGTAATCTGGTTTTTGGAAGGACGGTCCAGATAAAGACCAAGTGCTTCTCACAGAAAGAAGGAAAAAGTTTTGGCCGATTTGACCCTGGGGCACTTGAATGCATTATTCCCTTTAAGCTTGAGGTCCCACGAAGCCAGTGAGCTGGCTTCACAATGCAAAAACAGCACATGCGTGGAAATTTAAATGGGCTGCAAGGCCCCAAAATAATTAGGGGAAACATTGCTTGTATGTTGTTCTAATGACTGGATCAGAGGGGGATTGGTGGAAGCTTGGTTGAAGGTAATATAGCAGAAAGGGTGGGGGAAGAGGAGGAATTGGCAAAAGGATGAAAATATCTAAAATTTGAATCAGTCTGGAATGGCCAGCTTGATGAATGTATCTCAATCCATTTCACAGGTATAGCACTGTATCTTGGTAAAGCAGAGCTCCTGAGCTGCAAGCATCATTATCATGATCATGTTCAGTTTACAGTGAATCTAGGCCAACAAGGAGAAATAGACTGCACCAAGGATCATGTCAGTTACACAGACCCATACAGAAACCAGACACTGGTAAAGTACAGCATGCATCTGTTGATTTAACTCTTTCAGGGCTACAATTGTGTGTTCCCATTTGACCAATATTCATCTGTTATACTTATGCATTTGTACTGTGTTCTTGCTGATTCTTCATGTGAGGGCTTAAATATGACTTTTAGCAAATAGAGCAGTTTCAGTCAGTAAGTTTTAGCTTTCTTAGTATCAATGAGATTGTCAGCAGATATTGACTATGCTTGAAGCAGTATCCAATACCTAAAGCTTGCTTTAGCCACAGTTAAGTTAGTGGAAAACAAAAACATGAAACTATGATAGTTGAAGTACTGATTGGCGTCTCTCATCCTGTATATTCAAGCATGGTGTGCTTTTAATTTTGACCAGTCTTGGCACAGTGATTGAACTTTCACCTCTGGGTTGTAGGTTCAAGCCCCACTTCAGAGACTTGAGCACATAATCTAGCTGACACTTCATTGCAGGCCTGAGGGAGTCTGAGGTGCCACCTTTCAAATGGGACATTAAACCTCTCGCAGGTAAATGTAGAAGATCCCATGGCACTCTTTGCAGAAGAGCAGGGGAGTTCTCCTGGTGTCCTGGCTAATATTTATTCCTCAACATCACTAAAACAAATTATCTGGTCATTAATTTCACTGCTGTTTGTGGGGCCTTACTGTGTGAAAATTGGCTGCCACATTTCCCTACATTAGAGAAATATTGTGAATAAATGGGAAAAATTAAAATTTGTGAGCAAGCCAAATGTCTTCTGTTAAGTTCAAGTAAGTCTTTCTGTGGCACAGGATGGTTTACAATCTGAAGACCAGCAGATAGGAATGAATGATGATGCCCAATTCTTCCTCGCTGTATTTTTAATGACTGCAGATTAAATTCCAAGCTCGCAACTTATGAAATTAATGGCTAGGAAAAGACCAGGTGGTCCATTAAGACTATGAAAGCCAGACCATCGGGGCTAAACACTTCTTCCTCCCCAGAACTCTTCACTCACCTCACACCCATGCGTGTTGTTTAGGAAATTTACTAGGCCATTTTAAATTCAATTTGTTGTTACTCTTTGTGACTGTAGAAATCTGCCCTGATTATCCGTGGACCACAAGATGTGAGAAAGAAGGAGCTGGTGTTCTTGCAGTTCCATCTAAATGAAACCGAAGAAGATTTTAGTGCAATCAGCTATCTCTTATTCTCATCATTCAAGGAGTTTCAAGAGAGGTGAGAAACTGGTATAGGGAGCACACCGAGTCTATCCTTCTGTGGGGAGGGGGGTGAAAAATAATTGCTACAGATTGAGCGTCCAAAATCCGGAGTTCCGGACTCGACAGTTTGGTGGCAGGGTCTTCCGGAATCCCTAAAACGTTCCGGAATCCGGACCAGCTGACCTCAGGGCCCCGCTGCTGCCCGATCTCTGGCCTCAACTTGCTGCCGCAGACCCTACCCTGCTACCGCACGCCTCGTCCACTCGCCGCCGCTGCCCTTATCTCGGGGCCTCCTCATAGGCCCGCCCCAACACCACCTCTACGGCGGGGCCCGCCGGCCCGAACACTTCCTTGGCGGCAGAGCCCCGCCCGAACAGCTCTATGGCGGCGGGCCCTGCCCGACGACCTCCTGGATAGGGCCGGCGACACGAACAGCTCCTAGGAGAGCAACACCATCTTCTCTCTTCCCCCACCGCCTTCCCCCCCCCCCCCCCTCCCCCCCCAGCTTTCTGACGTTCTGAAATCTGGAAATACCCAAACCTGGGCTTGGGTGTTTCCGGATTCATGACGTCAGAAAGATGTTCCAAAGTTCGGAAAACTGCAAAATCCGGAACGGCCTCGGTCCCAAGGGTTCCGGATTTGAGACGCTGCACCTGTACTTTGGAGTCTGTTATTGTTAAGGGCCACTTTTCAAATGGCTGAAGTACCTGTGCATCAAATCATGGCATCTGTCTGCAGTGAAAGATCAGTCAGACACATTTTAAATGTATTTACTCAACTTTATTTAGCAATATTATGTAGTTACCAAAATATCGTAAAATTCAACACAGTTCTTTATCAGCAGATGACATGTAAATTTAAATAGCTCCACGTTGTCAATTTATAATAAAAAAAATTGTGGCTAATTTATCCCATAGCATGGATTTTAGTAATTAATTATCCTCAGATAATGAAGCAGTCCATGCCCGGATGCAGCAAGACCTGAACAACATTCAGGCTTGGGCTGATGAGTGGTAAGTAAGATTCGTGCCACATAAGTGCCAGGCCGTGACTATCTCCAACGAAGAGTCTAAGCATTTTCCTTTGACATTCAATTACATTACCATTGCTGAATCCCCCACCAACATCCTGGGGATCACCATTGACCAGAAACCTAACTGGACCAGCTACATAAATACTGTGGCTACAAAAGGCTGGGTATTCTGTGGCGAGTGACTCACCTCCCAACTCCCCAAAGCCTTTCCACCATCTACAAGGCACAAGTCAGGAGTGTGATGGAATACTCTCCACTTGCCTGGATGAGTGCAGCACCAGCACTAAAGAAGCTCAACACCATTCAGGACAAAGTAGCCCGCTCGATTGGTATTCCATCTGCCACCTTAAGCATTTACTCATCCACTACTGGTGCACTGCATCAACTCGCCAAGGCGTCTTCGACAGCAGCTCCAAAACCCGCGCATGGGAATACTATTGCCTCCATCCTGACTTGGCAATATATTGCCATTCTTTCATCATCGCTGGGTCAAAATCCTGGAACTCCCTCCCTAACAGCACTATGGGAGTACCTTCACCACACAGACTGCAGCGATTCAAGAAGGTGGCTCATCACCACCTTCTCGAAGGCAATTAAGGATGGGCAATAAATGATGGTTTTGCCTGCGATGCCCACATCCTGTGAACGATTAATTAAAAATAAAAGATTTCTCGCCAGTAGTCTGGGGCAGGAATACTAACAGGTTCTAGAGAATTACATAGAATATACAGTGCAGAAACAGGCCATTTAGCCAAACTGGTCTATGCTGGTGTTTATGCTGCACCCATCCTACTTCATCTAACCATACCAGCATAACCTTCTATTCCTTTCTCCATCATATATTTAACTAACTTCCACTTACTATTATCTGTTTTTAGGAAACTGTCAAGTTTTCCTACTGCCTATAATGATGACAATAGGGAATTGCTGTTTATTGGAGTGCATTGGGAGAAGTACCAACATGTCAACTGATTTTCGGTTTTATATTGTGGGCAGTGATGAGGCCAGCCAGCTGGCAACCTTATTTCTCCACCACATATTTGGCAGTAACACGGCATCTTTTATTGTTAACAAGTTAATGTCGCATTTTAAACGTGACAAAGTTAAACTTTTGTTATACTGTGACACTAATTGATGAGCAAGGATGAACACTGGATGAATTCTGCTCTTTTATTGTTTTAGTTTAAGATAGCAGAGCAATTTCATAAACTGAGCAGTGAATATTGTGTTGGCACTTGTCTTTCAGTTCTGATAAAGCACAATTCATGCAGGACTGTGAACGTTCTTATTCGATCTGGACCTTTTCTGGGGGTTTTCGAACCTGGGTCAAAATGTCTCTGGTGAGAACGACCGAGAAAGATGGAAGTGAATCGGTGGAATTCAGACAAGAGGTAATGAGAGCACTGGGATTATGACCTGGATAGATCTGCTAATATTACAGGAATGTCACAATGTTATCTTTTTTTTTGTGTGTTCAAAGTTTTGCTACATCAAACAAATATAGGACTGATTTCTTGGCTCTAAGTCAGTAACATATTTGGAGTTAGTCTCCTTTCATTGCAATGTCATTGCAGTCTCTGACTCCTTTCTACTTTATTATGAACCAAACAAGCAGGTAGGAGAGTTGTAATTGATAACTTATTGGTATATTAAGTCTTTGATCAAACCCTGCAAGGGAAGGAAGGATGGCCATAGGAAAATACTTTGAAACAAAATCAGAAACAATTTGCATTTATGTAACACTTTTACCTTAATAAAACATCCCAAGACACATAACTGATGAGCAGTTGTGGGAGAATTAGACGATGTGATAGAAATTATGGTCAGTAGATGGCGTTTAAAGGGAGGCGGGAAATTAATAAAGCAAAGCGGTTTAGGGACGGTGTTCCAGAGTAAAACCTAGTCTGTAGCCAAGTGAAAAACATTGTGTAAGATTTGGATCACCGGTCACACACACATTACCTAAAGGATCTTGGGAGTTGTAAGGTGTCTTATTACAGTTTTAAGCACAATCAGATACTACATGCGATTGAGATAGACATACAACCCTGACAGATGAGAGCGATCTACGGCCCCGGAATGGAACAACTGGCTGGACGGGCGGTGAGGCAGAACTGTGGTCTCGAACTGGGTGGATCTCGGCAGCCTGCGGTAGCGGTCACTTCTGTTGGGTCGTCCCTCGAGCTATTGGAGGTGTTCATCCGTTGGCCAGCATCGATCCACCCCAGAGGTGAAGCTTGACCAAGGTATTAGGCTGTAGCCAGTGGGAATGCATAGGAAACCAGAATCTGAGGTGTGTAGGGCATGGATTGGGGCACAGGGCTGGAAGAAGTATAAGGGATTTGTAAACAACAGCTTGAAGCTGGCAAGAAGAGCATTTGAGAAGCTGAGTCTTGGGTAACAAAAGTGTGGATAAAGGTTTTAGCGGCAGACGGGGTGAGGTGAGGACAAAGAAGAGCAATGTTGCAGAACTGAAATATGCTGTCTTGGTGATTGGTGGTGTAGTGTCTCTGCACCTTGTTACAAACTCACACGAGGCATGTATATATCAGACACGGTCACTCTGTGACCTTCACTTTATTCCTAGGACCAAGGAGTCTTGACCCTGGGAGGGACCTCCCCTTTTATACCTGGAAACCCAGGTGAGGAGTGTCTCCCGCAAGCTCGCCCCCTGTGGTCAGGGTGTGCATTTCAAGGGTACAGGTACAGTGTGCATGAGTTACAGTTACATAACTATTGTCATTGCAAGATGGTGAAATACATGACATCACCTCCCCCCTTAAGTCTTTAAGTTCAGAGGTTAAGTCTATCGGGTGGTCGACGCTCTCTCGTGGAGTGCCGCAGTTGTGGCTCTGGTGGCTGAGCCTCAGCACGCGCCTCTGTCACTTGAGGTGATTCCGGCCTGTCCGGGCTGGCTTTCGGGACTGTTTATGCTGAGGGCTGTCTTTGTTGCTCGTACGCTGGCAGTGGTGTGGGTGCTATCTCATCATGCTCTTCTTCCGGTTCCTCTGTGTCTGCACTGAACCTTGTCTTTACTTGGTCCAAGTGTTTGCGGCATATCTGCCCATTGTTTTAGTCTGACCACCATAACCCTGTTTCCTTCTTTGCCAATTACTGTGCCCTCAAGCCATTTGGGTCCCAACGCATGGTTAAAAACAAATACCGGGTCCTTTATTTCTATACACCTCCCCTTTGAGCCTCGATCATGGAGCTCGGTTTGGGACTGGCGCTTGCCCTCAACAATTTCTGCCAGGGCTAAATGAATAAGGGACAGCCGCGTCTTGAGCGTGTGTTTCATGAGGAGTTCCGCTGGCGGGACTCCCGTGAGCGAGTGCGGCCAGGACCTGTAGGCCAGCAGGAGGCACGATGGGCGGTACTGAAGGGAGGGTCCTTGGATGCGTAGCATGTCCTGCTTTATGACTTGGACCGCCCGTTCCACCTGGCCATTGGAAGCCGGCTTGAACGGCGCTGTCCGGACATGCTTGATCCCATTGCCCGACATAAACTCCTGGAATTCATGGCTGGTAAAACACGGGCCATTGTCGCTGACTAGGATATCCGGCAAGCCGTGGGTCGCGAAAACTGTACGCAGACTCTCCACGGTGATGGATGTCGTGCACGAGTTCAATATGATGCACTCGATCCACCTCGAGTATGCATCGACACCAATCAGGAACATTTTCTCCATGAACGGGCCCACATAGTCTACGTGAATGCGTGACTATGGTCTGGTGGGCCAGGGCCACGGGCTGAGTGGGGCCTCCCTGGGGGCATTGCCCAGCTGGGCACACGTCGTGCACCTGCGAACACAGTGTTCCAGGTCTGAATCGATTCGTGGCCACCATACATGTGACCGGGCAATGGCCTTCATTAACACGATGCCAGGGTGCTCGCTGTGGAGTTCCCTGATGAATGCTTTCCTTCCTTTCTGGGGCATGACTACCCGGCTGCCCCATAACAGGCAGTCGGTTTGGATGGAGAGTTCATCCATCCGCCTCTGAAACGGCCTGACTTCCTCGGGGCACGCCCTGTGTGCGGGCGCCCAATTCCCAGTCAGGACATATTTCTTTATCATGGATAGGAGGGGGTCCCTGTTAGTCCAGAGTTTAATCTGTCAGGCTGTGATCGGGGAGCCCGCAGTGTCAAAAGCCTCAACGGCCATGACCATCTCGGCGCTCTGCTCCGCTGCCCCCTCAGTGGTGGCCAGTGGGAGCCTGCTGAGCCACCACTGAGGGTGTAGTCATACGCAGCCAGCATGAGGCCCATCGCTAAATGCGAGCTGACGCGTTAACGTTGACAGCCTTGCTATCGGACAACAGGGGTGTTAACGGCTTGTGGTCCGTCTCTAGCTCGAACGGTCTTCCGAAAATGTACTGGTGCACCTTTTTCACACCGTACACACACGCGAGTGCCTCCTTCTCGACCATGCCATATCCACGCTTTGCCTGGGAGAGCGACCTGGAGGCATAAGCCACCATTTGGAGTCGGCCGTCATCGTTGCCCTGTTGCAACATGCACCCAACCCCATAGGATGACGCATCGCATGTTACAACCAGTTTTTTTTACAGGGGTCATACAAAGTCAACAGTTTGTTGGAACACAGCAGCTTATTGAAAGCCCGTTCTTGACAGTCCCCCCAAAACCATTCACCTCCTTTACGGAGGAGCATGTGTAACGGCTCCAACAATGTGCTTAAGTTCGGCAGAAAGTTCCCAAAATAGTTCAAAAGTCCCAGGAATGATCGCAACTCCGACGTGTTGCCGGGCCTGGGCGCCCGGCGAATCGCCTCAGTTTTTGATTCAGTGGGTCGGATCCCGTCTGCGGCAACCCTCCTGCCCAGGAACTCGACCTCTGGGGCCAAAAACACACACTTGGCCTTTTTCAGCCACACTCCTACCCGATCCAATCGGCGTAGCACCTCCTCCAGGTTGCGAAGGTGTTCCTCAGTGTCTCGACCCGTTATAAGGATGTCGTCTTGGAATACAACCGTTCCAGGGATGGACTTGAGCAAGCTTTTTTTGTTTCGCTGAAAGATAGCTGCTGCTGAACAAATGCAAAATAATCCTTTGTGCATCGTGATAGTGGTCAGAAGCTTGGAATCTTCCGCCAGTTCCTGAGTCATGTAGGCCGAAGTGAGGTCCAGCTTCGTGAACAGCTTTCCACCTGCCAGCGTGGCAAAGAGGTCATCCGCTCTCGGAAGTGGGTATTGGTCTTGCAGTGACACTCGGTTAGAAAATAGGTGCAGGAGTAGGCCATTCGGCCCTTCTAGCCTGCACCGCCATTCAATGAGTTCATGGCTGAACATTCAACTTCAGTACCCTATTCCTGCTTTCTCGCCATACCCCTTGATCCCCCTAGCAGTAAGGACCTCATCTAACTCCTTTTTGAATATATTTAGTGAATTGGCCTCAACAACTTTCTGTGGTAGAGAATTCCACAGGTTCACCACTCTCTGGGTGAAGAAGTTCCTCCGCATCTCGGTCCTAAATGGCTTACCCCTTATCCTTAGACTGTGACCCCTGGTTCTGGACTTCCCCAACATTGGGAACATTCTTCCTGCATCTAACCTGTCTAACCCCGTCAGAATTTTATATGTTTCTATGAGGTCCCCTCTCATTCTTCTGAACTCCAGTGAATACAAGCCCAGTTGATCCAGTCTTTCTTGATAGGTCAGTCCCGCCATCCCGGGAATCAGTCTGGTGAACCTTCGCTGCACTCCCTCAATAGCAAGAATGTCCTTCCTCAGGTTAGGAGACCAAAACTGTACACAATACTCCAGGTGTGGCCTCACCAATGCCCTGTACAACTGTAGCAACACCTCCCTGCCCCTGTACTCAAATCCCCTTGCTATGAAGGCCAACATGCCATTTGCTTTCTTAACCGCCTGCTGCACCTGCATGCCAACCTTCAATGACTGATGTACCATGACACCCAGGTCTCTTTGCACCTCCCCTTTTCCTAATCTGTCACCATTCAGATAATAGTCTGTCTCTCTGGTTTTACCACCAAAGTGGATAACCTCACATTTATCCACATTATACTTCATCTGCCATGCATTTGCCCACTCACCTAACCTATCCAAGTCGCTCTGCAGCCTCACAGCATCCTCCTCGCAGCTCACACTGCCACCCAACTTAGTGTCATCCGCAAATTTGGAGATACTACATTTAATCCCCTCATCTAAATCATTAATGTACAGTGTAAACAGCTGGGGCCCCAGCACAGAACCTTGCGGTACCCCACTAGTCACTGCCTGCCATTCTGAAAAGTCCCCATTTACTCCTACTCTTTGCTTCCTGTCTGACAACCAGTTCTCAATCCATGTCAGCACACTACCCCCAATCCCATGTGCTCTAACTTTGCACATCAATCTCTTGTGTGGGACCTTGTCGAACGCCTTCTGAAAGTCCAAATATACCACATCAACTGGTTCTCCCTTATCCACTCTACTGGAAACATCCTCAAAAAATTCCAGAAGATTTGTCAAGCATGATTTCCCTTTCACAAATCCATGCTGACTTGGACCTATCATGTCACCTCTTTCCAAATGCACTGCTATGACATCCTTAATAATTGATTCCATCATTTTACCCACTACCGATGTCAGGCTGACCGGTCTATAATTCCCTGTTTTCTCTCTCCCTCCTTTTTTAAAAAGTGGGGTTACATTGGCTACCCTCCACTCCATAGGAACTGATCCAGAGTCAATGGAATGTTGGAAAATGACTGTCAACGCATCCACTATTTCCAAGGCCACCTCCTTAAGTACTCTGGGATGCAGTCCATCAGGCCCTGGGGATTTATCGGCCTTCAATCCCATCAATTTCCCCAACACAATTTCCCGGCTAATAAGGATTTCCCTCAGTTCCTCCTCCTTACTAGACCCCCCGACCCCTTTTATAACCGGAAGGTTGTTCGTGTCCTCCTTCGTGAATACCGAACCAAAGTACTGGTTCAATTGGTCCGCCATTTCTTTGTTCCCCGTTATGACTTCCCCTGATTCTGACTGCAGGGGTTGATGGTGGCTTTGTAGTCGCCACAAATCCTAACCGAGCCATCTGCTTTGCGGACAGGAACAATGGGACTTGCCCAGTCGCTGAATTCAGCGGCCGAAATTATGCCCTCTCTGAGCAGCCTGTCCAGTTCACTTTCAATTTTCTCATGTATGGCACCGCTCTGGCTTTGTGGTGCACTGGTCTGGCGTTCGGAGTGATGCGTATCACTACTTTAGTGCCTTTGACCGTTCCAACACCGGGTTGAAAGGGTGACTCGAATTTTTGCAATACCTGCGAGCGTGAACTTCGCTCCACGGATGAAATGGCGTGCACATCCCCCCCATTTCCAATTCATCTCAGCTAGCCAACTCCTCCCCAAAAGCGCAGGGCCATTTCCCGGAACAATCCAGAGTGGCAGCTGATTCTGTAATCCATTGTGCGTTACCACCAAGTTTGCACTGCCCAGCACTGGGATGATCTCTTTTGTGTACGTACGTAGCTGCATCTCAATGCGTTCCAGTTTGGGCCTGTTAGCTCTGTGTGGCCATAGTCTCAAATTGTTGGGCGCTCATGAGTGACTGACTAGCTCCCGTATCCAGCTCCATGTGCACCGGGATGCCATTCAGTAAGACTTTCATCATCATGGGTGGCGTTTTAGTGTATGAGCTGTGGACGTCAGCCACATGAACTCTCTGAACTTCAGCATCCATGGTTTTTCCCCAGGCCTCATCCTGCATTGCAGACCCCTCGTTTGGTTCCTCTGTCTCGCAGACTAGCCTCGCTACTGCCTTTTTGCACATCCTGGCCAAGTGTCCACTGACAGTACAAATCCTACAGGTATAAAGCTGGAACCTGCAGCTTTTGGCAGTGTGACTACCCCCACACCTCCAGCATGAGCTGAGATTGCTGTTAACAAAAGGACTATTCCCAGGCATTCCCTTCTGATGGCCTGTTTGGCTGTTTCTAAGCACTCTGATGGAGGGTGTTATTGGTCCCATCACGGGATGCATTGTTCTCGTGATGGCGTGAATTACCGATCCCCTTTCCATTGTCCCTGTTGTGGGCCCACCCTGGAGCTTGTTGCCTGCCTGGGCGGTGTTGAATTGCCCTTGCCTGCCTGCCTGGGTGGTGTCGAATTGCCCTTGCCTACCTGCGGGGTTCTGTATCACTTTTGCAACATGAGCTCCCTGGTTCATCGCAATGTTAAAACCAGGGCTGCGTGTGTAAATTAGCTTGGTCTCCTCTTCCCCTGCCATAAAGGTCTGAGCTATCAACGCTGCCCTTCTAAAGTCAAGTCCTTAGTCTTTATGAGCTTCCTGAAAATGCCGACATGATTAATGCCCTCTATGAAAAGGTCCCTTAACATCACCCCCCTGCAGGCATCGGAGAACTTGGAGACTGGCCAAACTCCACAGTTCCACCACGAAGTCAGACGTTTTGACCCTCCCGATGCCGGAGAGAGTAGAACCGGTGCCGGGCCATGTGTACGCTACTTGCCAGCTTGAGATGCTCGCTGATCAGCTGGCTGAGCTCTTCGAGGGACTTGTCCGCTGGCTTTTGGGGTGCAAGCAGGTCTTTCATCAGCGCATACATCTGTGGACCACAGCTGGTCAGTAGATGCGCCCTCCGCTTGTCAGCCGCTGTCTCTTCCAGCCAGTCCTTTGTGACAAAGCTCTGCTGGAGTCTTTCCACAAAGTTGTCCCAGTCCTCACCCACACAGTAACATTTCTCTGTGCCACTGGTGGCCATCCTTGTTCGGTGATTTCCGTTTCTCATCGCCAAATGTAGTATCTCTGCACCTTGTTACAAACTCACACGAGGCATGTATATATCAGACATGGTCACTCTGTGACCTTCACTTTATTCCCAGGACCAAGGAGTCTTGACCCTGGGTGGGACCTCCCCTTTTATACCTGGAAACCCAGGTGAGTCTCTCCCGCAAGCTCACCCTCTGAGGTCAGGGTGTGCATTTCAAGGGTTACAGGTACAGTGTGCATGAGTTACAGTTACATAACTATTGTCATTGCAAGATGGTGAAATGCATGACAGGTGGGGTAAGAAGTTTGAATCTCACTTCAGATTGAACAACACACTGAGGTTGCACACTATCTGATTTAACATGATCACCAGGGAGGAGGATGGAATTGGAAGCAAAGGTACAGCATTTGTGGTGCGAGGCAAATAGGATGTCTTCAGTTTTCTTGATGTTCTACTAGCTTACCCATGACTTGATGTCAAATTGACAGTTAGACAACATGGTGGAATCTAGGGCTGTGGTTAAGAGGTAGTGCTTTGTCGTCGGCATCCATATGAAAATGGATAACCTGTCAACAGGTAATAACTCTAAGGGAAAGAATGTTCACAAGAAAAGGGAGATCATCAATGATCATATGAATCTGGTCTTGGCTCTGTTTAGCCATCATGGTTTTGATCTTTAACATTCATTTGTTAAAACGCTCTGACTCAGTCAGCCTTTGGTCACAAGGTCCTCTATATCTGGTACATGTATGAGTGCTTAGAGTGGACTAAACATCTACTTTCTATTAGTGATTTGAGTTACTAGATTTGGATCTGTGCCAACACACCAATGAGCCATGATTACCTCGATCACCCTTTCAAAAGAAGAACTTGTATTTTTAAAGCATTTTAACACATCACTTAAAAATGTTCCAAAGCATTTTGCAACAATAATTACTTTAGAAGTGCCGTACTGTTATATAAGCAAATGTGGCAGCCAATGTGCACACCGCAAGGCTCCACACGCAGCAAATGAGGGAGGAGTGTTGCCTGAGGAAGGATTGCTGACATGACGCTGGGAAAACTCCCTGTTCCTCATCAATTAGAGCCACGGTTTATTTAGGGGGAAAAGTTCAGCTGCTTAGCGCCTCCTGTTACCGCCTGCGGGTTGCTAACAGAATGCTAAGGGGTTAACAACCGGGTGCGGCAAATTCAGTGACCCCCCCCGCAAACGTCAGTGCTGGTTTAGCACTAGCTCTTATTGCTCGGCCTCTAGCGTCTCGCAGATCGTGATGTCAAAGTGCGCAACGCCCCGTTACCGCCCAGCATGTGAAATTGCCAGTCCGAGAGGCGGGAGTGCGTGGTGTCGGAGCGGCCTATAAAGGCCCAGGTGCGTGGAGAGGCGGCGGGAATGCGTGGTGTCGGAGCGGCCTATAAAGGTCCAGGTGCATGGAGAGGCGGCGGCAGTCCGAGAGGCGGGAGTGCTTGGTGTCGGAGCGGCCTATAAAGGCCCAGGTGCGTGGAGAGGTGGCAGCAGTCTGAGAGGCGGGAGTGCGTGGTGTCGGAGCGGCCTATAAAGGCCCAGGTGCGTGGAGAGGTGGCAGCAGTCTGAGAGGCGGGAGTGCGTGGTGTCGGAGCGGCCTATAAAGGCCCAGGTGCGTGGAGAGGTGGCAGCAGTCTGAGAGGCGGGAGTGCGTGGTGTCGGAGCGGCCTATAAAGGCCCAGGTGCGTGGAGAGGTGGCAGCAGTCTGAGAGGCGGGAGTGCGTGGTGTCGGAGCGGCCTATAAAGGCCCAGGTGCATGGAGAGGCGTGGCTGGTGCAGCTGCAGCGGGGAGAGAAGGCAAAAAAGTAGTAGAAAGAAATTGGTGACGTCGCAGCCAAAGGGGTAAGTGATTGGCTGGTGATTGGTGAGTAGCTTTTCTTCTTTTTTATATCAGTAAGTAACCTGTTGCACTTAATTTGGCGACAACAATGTTATCTAAAGGTTAAGTCATGGCAGGAGAGCTCGGACATGTGATGTGCTCCTCCTGTACCATGTGGGAACTCGGACACTTCCGGTGTTCCTGACAACCACGTGTGCGAGAAGTGTATCCGCCTCCAGCTCCTGACGGACCGCGTTGCGGAATTGGAGCTGAGGGTGGATTCATTCTGGAGCATCCACGATGCTGAGAATGATGTGAGTAGCACGTGTAGCGAGTTGGTCTTACCGCAGGTGGAGGGTCCACAGCCAGATAAGGAATGGAAGACCAACCGGAAGAGCAGTGCAAGGAAGGTAGTCATCCCCCTGCAAAACAGATACACCGCTTTGAGTACTGTTGAGGGGGATGACTTATCAGGGGAGAGCAGCAGCAGCCAAGTTCAAGGCACCGTGGCTGGCTCTTCTGCACAGGAGGGCAGGAAAAAGAGTGGGAGAGCGATAGTGATAGGGGATTCGATTGTAAGGGGAATAGATAGGCGTTTCTGCGGCTGCAACCGAGACTCCAGGATGGTATGTTGCCTCCCTGGTGCAAGGGTCAAGGATGTCTCGGAGCGGGTGCAGGACATTCTGAAAAGGGAGGGTGAACAGCCAGTTGTTGTGGTGCACATTGGTACCAACGATATAGGTAAAAAAACGGGATGAGGTCCTAGGAGACGAATTTAAGGAGCTAGGAGCTAAATTTAAAAAGTAGGACCTCAAAAGTAGTAATCTCGGGATTGCTACCAGTGCCACATACTAGTCAGAGTAGGAATTGCAGGATAGCTCGGATGAATACGTGGCTTGAGCAGGGAGGGATTCAAATTCCTGGGGCATTGGAACCAGTTCTGGGGGAGGTGGGACCAGTACAAACCGTACGGTCTGCACCTAGGCAGGACTGGAACCAATGTCCTACGGGGAGTGTTTGCTCGTGCTGTTGGGGAGGAGTTAAACTAATATGGCAGGGGGATGGGAACCAATGCAGGGAGACAGAGGGAAACAAAATGGAAACAGAAGCAAAAGGCAGAAAGGAGATGAGTAAAAGTGGAGGGCAGAGAAACCCAAGGCAAAAAACAAAGGGTCACTGTACAGCAAAATTTTAAAGGGTCAAAGTGTAATAAAAAGGCAAGCATGAAAGCTCGGTGCCTCAATGCAAGGAGTATTCGGAACCCAGGAGAGGGCTCTGAGCTAGTTAGATTGGGTGAGAGCTCAGATGAACAGGACCCCAAGAAAGAATGCAAAAGGCAGGAGGCAACAGAGCAGAGGAGCACTGGGGTAAGTATAAATCACAAGGTGATAGGAAGGGACAATATGTATGAATATAAAGGGGCTGCAGGAGGGGTCAAAACTAAAAATCGTGGTTTAAAAACTAGTATTAAAACACTCTACCTAAACGCACGCAGCATTCGAAATAAAGTAAATGAGTTGACGGTACAAATCATTACAAATGGGTATGATTTGGTGGCCATTACAGAAACGTGGTTGCAGGGTGGCCAAGACTGGGAATTAAACATACAGGGGTATCTGACAATTCGGAAAGATAGACAAGAAGGGAAAGGAGGAGGGGTAGCTCTGTTAATAAAAGATGATATCAGGGCACTTGTGAGAGATGATATTGGCTCTAATGAACAAAATGTTGAATCATTGTGGGTGGAGATTAGAGATAGTAAGGGAAAAAAGTCACTGGTAGGCGTAGTTTATAGGCCCCCAAATAATAACTTCACGGTGGGGCGGACAATAATCAAGGGAATAATGGAGGCATGTGAAAAAGGAACAGCAGTAATCATGGGGGATTTTAGCCTACATATCGATTGGTCAAATCAAATCGCATGGAGTAGCCTTGAGGAGGAATTCATAGAATGCATACGGGATTGTTTCTTAGAACAGTATGTTACAGAACCTACAAGGGAGCAAGCTATCTTGGATCTGGTCCTGTGTAATGAGACAGGAATAATAAATGATCTCCTAGTAAAAGATCCTCTCGGAATGAGTGATCACAGTATGGTTAAATTTGTAATACAGATTGAGGGTGAGGAAGTAGTGTCTCAAATGAGCATACTATGCTTAAACAAAGGGGCTTACAGTGGGATGAGGGCAGAGATGGCTAAAGTAGACTGGGAACACAGACTAAACGGTGGCAGAATTGAGGAACAGTGGAGGACTTTTAAGGAGCTCTTTCAAAGTGCTCAACAAAAATATATTCCAGCAAAAAAGAAGGGCGGAAAGAGAAGGGATAACCAGTCGTGGATAACCAAGGAAATAAAGGAGAGTATCAAATTAAAAACCAATGCGTATAAGGTGGCCAAGGTTAGTGGGAAAATAGAAGATTGGGAAAATTTTAAACGACAGCAAAGAATGACTAAGAAAGCAATAAAGAAAGGAAAGATAGATTATGAAAGTAAACTTGCGCAAAACATAAAAACAGATAGTAAAAGCTTTTACCGATTTATATAAAACGGAAAAGAGTGACTAAAGTAAATGTTGGTCCCTTAGAAGATGAGAAGGTGGATTTAATAATGGGAAATGTGGAAATGGCTGAGACCTTAAACAATTATTTTGCTTCGGTCTTCACAATGGAAAACACAAAAACCATGCCAAAAATTGCTGGTCCCGGGAATGTGGGAAGGGAGGACCTTGAGACAATCACTATCACTAGGGGGGTAGTGCTGGACAGGCTATTGGGACTCAAGGTAGACAAGTCCCCTGGTCCTGATGAAATGCATCCCAGGGTATTAAAAGAGATGGCGGAAGTTATAGCAGATGCATTCGTTATAATCTACCAAAATTCTCTGGACTCTGGGGAGGTACCATCAGATTGGAAAGCAGCTAATGTAATGCCTCTGTTTAAAAAAGGGGGGCAGACAAAAGGCAGGTAACTATAGGCCGGTTAGTTTAACATCTGTAGTGGGGAAAATGCTTGAAGCTATCATTAAGGAAGAAATAGCGGTACATCTAGATAGGAATAGTGCAATCAAGCAGACGCAACATGGATTTATGAAGGGGAAATCATGTTTAACTAATTTACTGGAATTCTTTGAGGATATAACGAGCATGGTAGATAGAGGTGTACCGATGGATGTGGTGTATTTAGATTTCCAAAGGGCATTCGATAAGGTGCCACACAAAAGGTTACTGCAGAAGATAAAGGTACGCGGAGTCAGAGGAAATGTATTAGCATGGATCAAGAATTGGCTGGCTAACAGAAAGCAGAGAGTCGGGATAAATGGGTCCTTTTCGGGTTGGAAATCGGTGGTTAGTGGTGTGCCACAGGGATCGGTGCTGGGACCACAACTGTTTACAATATACATAGATGACCTGGAAGAGGGGACAGAGTGTAGTGTAACAAAATTTGCAGATGACACAAAGATTAGTGGGAAAGCGGGTTGTGTCGAGGACACCGAGAGGCTGCAAAGAGATTTAGATAGGTTAAGCGAATGGGCTAAGGTTTGGCAGATGGAATACAATGTCGGAAAATGTGAGGTCATCCACCTTGGAAAAAAAAACAGTAAAAGGGAATATTATTTGAATGGGGAGAAATTACAACATGCTGCGGTGCAGAGGGACCTGGGGGTCCTTGTGCATGAATCCCAAAAAGTTAGTTTGCAGGTGCAGCAGGTAATCAGGAAGGCGAATGGAATGTTGGCCTTCATTGCGAGAGGGATGGAGTACAAAAGCAGGGAGGTCCTGCTGCAACTGTACAGGGTATTGGTGAGGCCGCACCTGGAGTACTGCATGCAGTTTTGGTCACCTTACTTAAGGAAGGATATACTAGCTTTGGAGGGGGTACAGAGACGATTCACTAGGCTGATGCCGGAGATGAGGGGGTTACCTTATGATGATAGATTGAGTAGACTGGGTCTTTACTCGTTGGAGTTCAGAAGGATGAGGGGTGATCTTATAGAAACATTTAAAATAATGAAAGGGATAGACAAGATAGAGGCAGAGAGGTTGTTTCCACTGGTCGGGGAGACTAGAACTAGGGGGCACAGCCTCAAAATATGGGGGAGCCAATTTAAAACCGAGTTGACGAGGAATTTCTTCTCCCAGAGGGTTGTGAATCTGTGGAATTCTCTGCCCAAGGAAGCAGTTGAGGCTAGCTCATTGAATGTATTCAAATCACAGATAGATAGTTTTTTAACCAATAAGGGAATTAAGGGTTACGGGGAGCGGGCGGGTAAGTGGAGCGGAGTCCACGGCCAGATCAGCCATGATCTTGTTGAATGGCGGAGCAGGCTCGAGGGGCTAGATGGCCTACTCCTGTTCCTAATTCTTGTGTTCTTATGTTCCCCCTGCTATATTGCCGGGCGTGAACAACGACGGAAGAGGAAGAGGAGGTGTTGTCAACTCGGCTGGCCACTTGGCGAGCGCTAATTAAAGTGAATGGTTTCAGGTATTCATGTAGGCCAACCTCTGTTATTTGCACCAGTGTGGTGCCTGCTGAAGTTTTTGATGTTTCATGGCTCAAGATGTCCAAGCTCTCCACTCTGAGTGTTTGGGGCTGTAATGGCAGTCGCGCAGGTCGCCTTGCAATACAGAAATGCTGAGAAGTAGGTTGTACAGCATCATTGGCCTTCCCTTTAAGCGAGGGAAGCAGCTTCTGATGTCGTTAGTATTGCGCTCCACATTGATTAGCGCTCTGTTATTATCATCCCGCTCTCGGACTTTAGCGCCCTAAGAGAAGTGGTTAGTGCTTGATTTAGCGCTCCTCTTCCCTCCTGGAATGCTAAAGCTGAGTCTCACGGCAGGAAAGAATCATTAGCACCTGGTGCTACTTTTTCTACTTTTCAAAAGTTAGTAGGGTGCTACGGAATTTCTAGCCCTTCATATCCACCTAAGCTACAGGAGCAGGCAGATAGTACCTTGGGTTTTAATTTCTCATTAAGAGCATGACAACCCAGACTGCTGCATTCCTTCATTGTATTGCAGACTATGTGATTATTTTGGAGTTGGGCTTGAAATCACAATGAAGTGAGAGCTCTACCAACTGAACCAAGCTGGCACCTATGCATTTTGTGGAGGTTTGCATCATTTATAACTTCAGATTCACTTGGAATGGGCATCTGACATTCAGACTGAAGTCCAATAAATCCATTTAGACCTACACTGTCCCAATCTGAATACATTTTGAAATTACAGTGGGAACGAACATTCATTTGATGTTTGCTTTTATTCTAAACTACCCTCTTACTGTTCACACAGTCTACTCTTGTGAGATATAATGAACACCGGCCTGATTCTGAACAAACTGACCAGTTGTTCTTTGTTGTATTTGAGTGGAAGGATCCTTTCATTCAGGAAGTCCGAGACGTAAGTATGTTCAGCTTTCACTGTCTTTTTATATTTTAATTGGCTGAGTGACTGGGGAAGAGCCACATGGAGGCTCCACAGTTTTCCAGAGAGCAGGGAATATTTGAAGGAAAGCTGCCATGGACCATTCTGCTACATCTCCAAGTGGTCATCTCAAGTGGCACAGGCAATGTTTCCTGCTTTATACTTGGCTCTGTTTTTGTGAAATAAGTGAAGAGGAAAATATAACTTCTAGAAATTATGGGCCAATTAAGTAAAATATAATTTGGTTTAAATTACCATGGAACAAACAAATACAATAATTAAATTGTTCATGGGGTAACAAGTTGGTGCAAATCACCATTGTGACTTGTGCTTGTGGCACTAGTATATTTACTGGTACTCTAGAAAGTAAATTATTACATGCATCTAATGTAAACTCTTGCATGCTGCATAAAAGTCCCAAACTGTCTGGAGTAATTTATTTGATTTTGAATGTTTGCAGATAATCACAGCCAATCAGTGGAACACGATTGCCATCCTGTGCGGTGTCTTCTTGGCTTTGTTCAAGGCAGCAGAGTTTGCAAAGATGAGTGTTAAGTGGATGATCAAAATTAAAAAGAGGCAACAAAAGCGTAAGACCCAGGAACTGAACCAGATGAGTTAAACTGAGGACCCAATTTGAGCCCCTTGAGGGGGGATGTAGTTGTGATCCTCTATCTCCCTCCCACTCAGTACTTCAGTTGTATGTTGGTGTGGAGCTGTGTGCTCCATCATGAAAACCAGGCCATCTGTATTCCTTTTATGGCAGGATGTCGACATTTTAAGAGGGATGTTACCATGAAACAGCTGCCAGTAATAATATGAAACCTTACTGATGGGTTACGATACTTCAGACTTGGGCAGTGTGAAAGTGTTTTTTGATTTTTTTCATTTTCAATTTGTTTATTAAGCTTATAGAAAGGCTTAAATAAAAGGAATTTAACAAAGTAGCATACCATCTCCAACAGCATAGTTACTTTCTAATTCTGTCAGTCTTTTTAGGATTGTGGTTCACTATGGTGCGACTTAAGGCACATATTTCACATTCTCCAGGTGAATGAGAGCGGGGTTTCATAATTTATTGATCAGTTCAATAGGTGGGATTTGTGCTTCTGTTGTCTTATTTATTGTTGCTTGACTAGTGATTGACATTCACAGGTTTTTGGTGGTGAGGCAGCTTTAGGGCACTGCAAAGTACATGGATGTGCAGTGATCCCAGTAAAAAGATAAAAAAATGGACCCAAGTACAAAATTAATGTTTAAATGCTGCTAGTAATCACTGTGTACTGTGTTTATAATAAATGATATAGTTTTTGAATTATCCTCAGTGACGACTTATAATGCACAGTAAGTTCAGTTGCATCCATATCACTGACAACTTCAAGTAAATAGAAGCTCTAATTTGTGTGTAATTTGATAAAATATGACTGCTGGAGGACTGGATCTACTTTAGGAATCATGATGGCTGTTTTAAGCAGTTGTTAGAGGATTGTGTGTTTTTTTTAAAGAAATGTATTATGAACGTAAACACCACTAGAGCAGTTGAACTCAGTTAATGTTGGATCCAAGACAATAAGAAAGATTTCCACATGTAATGAGCTCACCTTCATATGATTGAAGTGAAATGTGATGAATGCTACATAAGATTTATGTTGTATTCGCCACAGCCATGTATTGTATATTCATGCAGATTTTAAATAGACATCTTTAATGAACTATGTTACAATTATTTCACACAAGTGACTTTCTCTCTGATTCTAAAACACTGCATCCCTGCAAATGGCACTCTGGATTTAAATGTCTTTTTAATGGAATATTTTTTTAGCTTGGATGTCAAAAGCGTGCTATGGGTAGTGCAGAGGGCTTGCATTTTGGATCTCTTATGCACTGAAGTCGCATTACTGGAATCTGAACTTGAAAGTACTGCATGTCAGTCAGTTAGCGTACTTAACAGTACATCTTTTGTAGTATTTAAGGCCAACCCTTTCCATATATGGACCAGAGGTTCTTCAATGATATGTATATGTAGAACATCAAAAGTATCAGGATAATTAGCTCTAAGATTGATGGACAGAATCTATAACCACACCAACAGTAGGCAGGGAAGGAGTGAGTATTATTTGAAGGGCCAGCCATCTTGCATTGCTTGCAATGATGCGGTGTCAGATTAAAGAATGACATTAGCAGAGGCCTGGGAACAGGTCTTCAAAAATAACTCTTAGCTGGGAATGGGGTGTGCCTGGGAAAACTACACGAGAAAAGATTAATGATATGGCTTTTGTGGTAAAAATAATACTGACGCTATCAACGCTCACCATTATTAAAGTGTAAATCAGACAGCAACTTCCGGCGACCGTACAGTAAGGATTCCTCATTGTGATTGGTCAAGGAGATGCACACTTGCCCTGTTCACACTGTTTCCAGATCCCCTGTAGAGGGTGCCATGCTGAAATGGATTTCTAATCACCGCAACTTCCAATGCAAGCAACCATGGAAAGTCTGTGGGCAAGTGTAAGCGTAATGAACGGCTCGTGCCGTTCGTTCGCTGCTGACTGCAAAATCCAGGCCAATAAATTACAAAAGTAAATGTTAACGCTTCCAGTATTTTTCAGTGTAGTGATTTCAACAATGTTCCTCATTTGAAATATAATTTAAAAAACGTCATTTATGTGGAATTGCATCTTAATCACTATGTTAAGTGGCTCTTTAACAGTTGTTAAAAATAAGGGGCTTAAAAATCCGCAGGTCTTTGTCTCTGGCATAAGTGCTGGGAACCTCCACCAATGACCCCCCTCAGACTTTCTCTCGGTGAAGGAGGATTCCCTATTTAAACAATCCAGGTGGACACCCGCAGCACTGAAGGTACATCTCGGGTACCTGCCAGTTTGGGAAGACTGCAGAATGCAGCAATGACTGCCTATTCTGGCTGAGGGAGTTGGGTGCCCCTCTCCACTGCCCCCCCCCCCCCCCCTTGCCCCGTATGCTGGCTCATTGGGACTGATAAGCCCCCTTTAGATAGGACCAAGACAAATCACTGGTCAGAATTTTTGTTTTCAGTGATTCATATTAGAACCCAAGCATGATCCTTTGTGGGCCACACTTGTGCCTCTGAACCAGCCGGTGCACCTCCTTTCACAGCGCATACTGGATGCTGCTGTTCTGTCAAGACGGGAATGAAGAAATTTCCAGCTGGGAAGTTCCCCTCACCCGCCGACGTGTGGATTTTATTTGGACGGATGGAACTTCTGTCCCAAACCTAACTGGCAGAGAAGACCACGACCCAATGTATGCTGCTTATGGGCTATTCTGGGCCTTCCATCAAATTAGACCTGAAGTGGGAGTGCATCAGAACACCCAATGTTATTCAAGCTGTTTCTTTTTTTTTTAATTAGAATCCTGGTAGAACTTTACATCCACTAAAGGTTTAATCCTAACTTTGTGTGGTATACACATTCGGGACAGCTTAAATATGGTAAATACTGTAGCATCATCTTACCAATTTATAATATATTGACTTTCATCAGGACACTTGGGAGGTCTAAGTCTCAACAAATAATTATCCATTCATTGAAACCTCTTTGGATAAAAGGATACCTGATAAAATGCAGAAATTTGCCCATCTTTCTAGTGGAAATGCAACATCATGTAAGATGGTTTGAAGATAAATCCATTTTTTAATGAAACAAAACCAGCATTTCTTTTACAATCCTTGAAGGCTGTGAGAAATAAAACTTAGATTTAAGGACTGCTTTCTATTATTGAGAGAAAGTTATCTATAGATTGTAGCTTGTTTGTCTTGAAACAGGCTAAACAGTGAATACAGATTTACTGCATCATTGGTTAACTGGCAGTTGTAATGCTGGCTTCCTATTCTGGGTGGTCATGTAGGTTCAATGTGCACGAACCAATTCCTCCCTTTCAGATTTGTTTTGGATTACTAGACTAAGCTTGAAATAATGTTAGTGTTCTGACATTAATTATTGAACTACAATAGTTTATAAAATGTGTTTAATGAGACAATAATCTATTGTGAAATGTTCCTAAATTATTTTTGCATAGCTAAAATGCAAAACCAAGTTTGCAAATTAATAAAGGAGCTGATGCTTACAAAATGTGTATATGACCAAGTTTTTTTTGTAAAAAGTGCTGTCATTTTTGCTGTGGTAAATTTTGTATTAAAACTGAATGATGTCAGTAATGGATTGAATGTTTTGTTTCCTTTTTAAACTGTCCTCTGTTTCAGTATTACTTCTTATATCCAGTATTACTGATGATTTCAGGATCCATGTTCTTGTTGGATGGGAAATTACTAATGTGTTCCATTACTGAAGGAAATTTGGTGTGTAAGTTAAATGCTGTTGCAAAAGATGTATCAAATTAAAGATGCTGATGCAGTAAATGGTCAAGGCATTTAACATTCCTGGTATTGTAAAGCCCCAACAATAGTTATGTGCAGGACTTTCCAGTTGGCTGATCTGCAGGTGCTTCAGTCATAGCCCAAGGCTGCTCATTTCAAGGCATGCTGTAGATCATGTAAATTAATTTGGTGTATTATTTATGCCTCCAATTGGCAAATCAGTGGTGACTATAACAATGGATACTGTCTTTGCAGTTTGTGGTATTACTAAGCCGTAATAGTTCAGGCACTCTTGGCTGAGGCCGTCTGGCAAATCTTAATGAAAATTTCCAGCAATTATTTGGGCTTTGGAACATGAACATCTGAAATCAACCTGCCGCTCAACAGATTACAACTCCAGTTGCAGACCCCAGAATCTGCAATGAGTAGTACGGGGGGAAATAATAAAAGCATTTTCCTCCTTCTCCAGCTGGAAGGTAGTTATGAAGACTGCAACAAGTTTAGTTGGTCTTCAGGGTGTTGACTTCACAATTGGCAACTAGAGAAGAAACAGAGAGATGAGTGATAAAGCACTGAATTAAGTTCCAATACTGACATTCTTGTTTGAGACAACTTGGGCATCCAAGAAGCTAATTCAAAAGAAAAGGTATTTTTGCCTTTTAAAGGTTTATGACCTATGAAAAAGGTAACACTACCGTGAGGCATTTCTGACGCATACATTTTTTCCCCATTCCAAGGAACTTGCAACAGATTCATCTGCCCAAGAAGGTCTGCCTACGAAATGGTAAAATAAACTACTTGCACCTTACCAACATCACCAATGCATCTATAAGTAGTTTCAGTGTGTGAATAATATTAGCAGTAGAAATGCCAACTCTTGTATGGGTTTTGCCCAGCAAATGGAATTAACATGTAGATGACCAATACCCACCACATCTGCTGGTTAGTCATCTTTATTTGTCATCATCATCAGAGGCAGTCCCTCGAAATCTAGGAAGACTGGCTTCCTTTCTAAAAGTGAGTTCTTCGGTGACTGAACAGTCTAATACAGCAATGACAGTTGAAGGAAAGGGTGGGTGGGACTGGTTTGCCACACGCTGCTTACGCTTGATTTCTGCACGCTCTCGGCGATGAGACTCGAAGTACTCAGCGTCCTCCCGGATGCACTTCCTCCACTTAGGGCGGTCTTTGTCCAGGGACTCCCAGGTGTCGGTGGGGATGTTGCATTTTATCAAGGAGGCTTTGAGGGTGTCCTTGAAATGTTTGCTGCCCGCATTGGGCTCACTTTCCATGCAAGAGTTCCGAGTAGAGCGCTTGCTTTGAGAGTCTTGTCAGCATTGCAAACAATGTGGCCTGCCCAGCAGAGCTGGTCGAGTGTGGTCAGTGTTTCGATGCTGGGGATGTTGGCCTGATCGAGGACGCTAACGTTGGTGCGTCTGTCCTCCCAGGGGATTTGCGGGATCTTGCGGAGACATCATTGGTGGTATTTCTCCAGCGATTTGTGGTGTTTACTGTATATTGTCCAAGTCTCTCAGCCATGCAGGAGGGCGGGTATCACTACAGCCCTGTAGACCATGAACTTGGTGGCAGATTTGAGGGCCTGATCTTCGAACACACTTTTCCTCAGGTGGCCGAAGGCTGCGCTGGCATACTGGAGGCGATGTCTGCCCTTGTTGATAATAGGCTCCCGAGGTATGGAAAGTGGTCCACGTTGTCCAGGGCCGTGCTGCGGGTCTTGATGACTTGGGGGGAGACGTGCTGTGTGGCTGGGTCACGCTGGTGGAGGAGGTTTGTCTTACGGATGTTTAATGTAAGGCCTATGCTTTAATGTGCCTCAGTGAAGATGTTGACTAGGACTTGGAGTTCAGACTCTGTGCGCAGACGCAGGCATCGTCCACGTACTGTAGTTCGACGACAGAGGTTGGGAGGGTCTTGGACCTGGCCTGGAGACGATGAAGGTTGAACAGGTTCCCACTGGTTCTGTAGTTTAGTTCCACTGCAGCGGGGAGCTTGTTGAGTGTGAGGTGGAGCATGGCAGCGAGGAAGGTTAAGAGGGTTGGCGCGATGACACAGCCCTGCTTGACGCCGGTCTGGACGTGGATTGGGTCTGTAATGAATCCGTTGGTCAGGATCGCAGCTTGCATGTCATCGTGGAGCAGGGAGAGCATGGTAGCGAACTTTTGGGGGTAGCCGAAACGGAGAAGGATGCTCCATAGTCCCTCGCGGTTGACAGTGTCAAAGGCCTTTGTAAAGTCAAAGAAGGCCATGTACAAGGGTTGGTGCTGTTCCCTACATTTTTCTTGCAGCTGCAGTTGCTTGGATTCCTCAATTAGTCCATGGTTTGTTCATTATACAGTGTTTTCCCATATGTGATTTGTACATGATTTTATCACTAAGAAATCCATTTGATCTCTAAAATGTATATACTTTAGCTTGAGAGAATTTAAGCTCTGGTTCTTCCAAACTAAATCTGAAGATTATAGAAGTGGGAGAAGGGGAAATCCAGTTGGCTGTAAGAATAGGTATATTATAGTTTGGGCTTTTCCCCTAATGCTTTTGTGTTCACAGATGAAAATTGTTTTCAGAAGCAGAAAATGTATGAATTGAAATTTGTCCCCCTGTACAAGTTAGCATGCTCTAATTGAATTAACTCTTAAGAATATAATAGGAACAGGTGTAGGCCATATGACCTATCTAGCCTACTCTGCCATTCAGTAAGATCATGGCTGAACTTCTAAATTAACTTCACTTTTCTGCTCTATCCCCCATATCCCTCGAATCCCTTAGTGCCCAAAAATCTACCGATTGCAGTCTTGAATACACTCATCAACAGCCCTCTTCGGTTAGGAATTCTAAAGATTCATAACTCTCTGCATGAAGAAATTTCTCCTCATCTTCGTCCTAAATAGCTGACCCCTTATTCTAAGTCTATGACCCATAGTTTTTGATTCTCCAGCCTCTCCAGAATCTATTTTGTCAAGCCCTTTAAGAATTTTATACGTTTCAATGAGATTACCTCATTCTTCTGAATGCAAGAATATAGACCCATTCTACTCAATCTCTCCTCGTAGGACAGCCATCTCCCAGGAATCAATCTAGTGAACCTTCATTGCACCCATCTAAGCCAAGTATATCCTTTATGGGTAAGGAGACCAAAATTGTACACAGTACTGCAGGTGTGATTTTACCAAAGCCCTATATAATCAAAGCAAGATTTTCTTTTATACTCCAACCCGCTTGCAATAAAATGCTAACATACCATTTGCCTTCCTAATCACTTGCTGTACCTGCATGTATAGTATACTGTTCACCAGAGACCACATGGGATCCCCACCACATTCTCCATCATTTATGATTGGAGGAAACTGCTACACCATCAGCTCAATCAACAGCCTAAAACTGTTCTATTTACAGATTAATATACAGAAGTTAACTGATACAGCAAGACACAATTGGCACAATTATTGAAAACAACGTTAGAATCACTTCCTTAAGGGGTTAAAACACTAATTTTTTGTGATAAGTGACTATTTTTGGATGAAACCAATTTGACCCTTTCAGATGCAAATGATGTACATGAATAATCATTTTCATTTACCCAGAGTTCAGATCTCCTGCCAGAACTAAAGGTTGTGGGAGAATGCTCCAGTACTTATTCTATGGACAATTGTCAATCATCTAAAAATAAAGACACAATAGGAGGAATTATTGCATACAGTGCTAATAAGCAGGTGCGCTTATATGTTGTCTGGGCTCCAAGTAATCCTTAATAGCTTGAACTTGGACAATTCAATTTCCACTAGAAAACCTGTATTCTGATTCATTTGAAGGTCAATCAGCCTGATGCTAATGGACCATTCATCTCCTCTCTTTCATTTTGAAATTTGCTAAAGGAAGGAACTTGAGATGGAATTTCCCATATTGTCACAAGGTAATTCTAACAAGTCTGCAATTGAACTATTATCTGAAACTTCAGAAGTAGCAGATAATGGCCTGTAAATTTTGCAGGGGTTAAACCCAATCTACCATAACTTAAATTCAAGGCCACTATATCTAATGATATTTGACAGTTGAAATTTGGAGAGATTAGTGTGACTAGCCTCATTAAGTAATGTTGACTAAATACCCACTCTCCTTTTCCCTGCTGAACCAATAGGCCTAAAAGGTCAATTGTCACTGAGACCTGTGATCGCTAAATAGACTGAATCAGATGTGTGCTTGTAAGCCCTCAATTGCTAATAATTAATAACCATCTCTGCTTAACCTTCCAAAGCAAAGGTCTTAACCGAAAGGATTTAAAGAGCGTTATGCTCTTTATCTGAGAACTTCCAAGAACCTAGTATAGATCGGAGGTCTGAAAACCTAAGCTCAAACTGGTGAAATGTAAATCTGAGGAGTAACTTCCTTTATACTGCAGATGCTTTTTACCCTTAAAATATTATATCTTTTAAGCTTCCAAATGAGATTTCACGTCAGAATTTTAATAAATTAAAATTATACCTTGGCTTTAGTCCAGCTATAGCTGAAGCGTGGGTGAAGGATTTGCATTTCTTGGTTAAAAACATCTAATTCCAACCAAGCATTTTAATCTCCAATAATGCACTGCAGCTAAGTATTCATAAAATACAGTAATTTTTGTAACAAAATATTACAATTTATAATTTGATAGCAACTCCCTCCTCTGTGACCTATACCACTGAGAAGGACACCATTGTGGGATTACCATTATCACAAGGACTGCAGCATTTCACGGTAGCCCACCTTCTGGGGGCAACAAATGTGGCCTTAGCAGTATTGCCCACATTGAGAGGACAAATATTTTCAATACTAATGCAATAAAAAGCATTTTTTGCTAAAGTAAAACATGTATTTACTGCCTATAAATCTCAGGCTAACATTATCATCATCATAGGCAGTCCCTCGGAGTCCAGGAAGACTTGCTTCCACTACTAAAGTGAGTTCTTTGGTGGCTGAACAGTCCAATACGAGAGCCACAGACTCTGTCACAGGTGGAACAGACATTCATCGGTGGGGGGGTGGGGGGGGGGGGACTGATTTGCCGCATGCTCCTGACCTCTTCACGCTCGCAGTTCACCAGGGAGGCTTTGAGGGTGTCCATGTAACTTTTACGCTGCCCACCTTTGGCTCGTTTGCCAGGAAGGAGCTCCACGTAGAGCAATTGCTTAGGGAGTCTCATGTCGGGCATGCGAACTAAGTGGCCTGCCCCGTGAAGCTGATTGTGGTCAGTGCTTCAATGCTGGGGATGTTAGTCTGGCCGAGGACACTGATGTTGGTGCGTCTGTCCTCGCAGGGGATTTGCAGGATCTTGCGGACACATAGTTGGTGATATATCCCCAGCGACTTGATATGTCTTCTGTACATCATCCATGTCTCTGATCCATACAGGAGGGCGGGTATTATTACAGCCCTGTAGACTATAAGCTTGGTGGTAGGTTTGAGGGCCTGGTCTTTGAACACTCTTTTCCTCAGATGACCGAAGGCTGCACTGGTGCACTGGAGGTGATGTTGAATCACCGCATCAATGTCTGCTTTTGTTGACAAGAGGCTCCTGAGGTATGGGAAGTGGTCCACATTGTCGAGGGCCGTGCCGTGAATCTTGATGACTGGGGGGCAGTGCTGTGCGACGAGGACAGGCTGGTGGAGGACCTTTGTCTTATGGATGTTAAGCGTAAGGCCTATGCTTTCATATCTCAGTGAATACATCGACATTTATCCTGGAGTTCAGCCTCAGAATGTGCGCAGACGCAGGCGTCGTTCATGTACTGCAGCTCAACGACAGAGGTTGGGGTGATCTTGGACCTGGCCTGGAGGCGGCGTAGGTTAAACAACTTCGCCCACTGGTTCTGCAGTTTAGTTCCACTCCAGCGGGGAGCTTGTCGACAGTGAGGTGGAGCATGGCAGCAAGGAAGATTGAGAAGAGGGTTGTAGCGATGACACAGCCCTGTTTGACCCCGGTCCGGATGGGAAATGGGTCTGTAATGGATCCGCTGGTAAGGATCATGGCCTGCATGTCATCGTGGAACAGGCGAAGGATGTTGACAAACTTTAGGGGGCATCCAAAACGGAGGAGGATGCTCCATAAACCCTCACGGTCGACAGTGTCAAAGACCTTTGTGAGACTGCACCCTGCATTTTTTCTGCAGTTGTCGTGCTGCAAAGATCATGTCCGTTGTTCCCCGTAGGGGACGAAATCTGCACTGCGACTCCGGGAGGAGCTCCTCGGCCACAGGGAGAAGACAGTTCAGGAGAAGTCTAGCGACAACCTTCCCAGTGGTTGATAACAGGGAGATTCCCCTGTAGTTGCCGCAGTAGGACTTGTCCCCTTTTTAAAAATGGACATGATTACTGCATCTCTGAGATCTCCCTGCATGCTCTCCTCCCTCCAAATGAGAGCGATGAGGTCATGTATCCACGCCAACAGCGCCTCTCCGCCATATTTTAGCACCTCAGCAGGAATCCATCCGCACCCGTAGCCTTGTTATTCTTGAGCTGTTTCATGGCTTTGCCTACATCTTGCAGCATTGGGGTTTCATTGAGGTGGTGGCGGATTGCATGCTGTGGATGGAGTTGAGAACACTCGAGTCAAAGGCAGAGTCTCGCTTGAAGAGATCTTTAAAGTGCTCCTTCCAGCGGGCCCTGACAGCCTTGGTGTCAGGGCCCTCAGGCTAACATCCCCAGCATTGAAGCACCGACCACACTTGATCAGCTCCGGTGGGCAGGCCACATAGTTCGCATGCCAGACACGGGACTTCCAAAGCAAGTGCTCTGTGCAGAGCTCCTTCATGGCAAACGAGCGAAAGGTGGGCAGCGGAAACGTTACAAGGACACCCTCAAAGCCTCCCTGCTAAAGTGCAACATCCCCACTGACACCTGGCCAAAGACCACCCTAAGTGGGGAAAGTGCATCTGGGAGGGCGCTGAGCACCTCGAGTCTCAACGCCGAGAGCGTGCAGAAATCAAGCACAGGCAGCGGAAGGAGCGTGCGGCAAAACAGTCCCACCCTCCCTTCCCTCAATGACTATCTGTCCCACCTGTGACAGAGTCTGTGGCTCTCATATTGGACAGTTCAGCCACCAAAGAACTCACTTCAGGAGTGGAAGCAAGTCTTCCTCGATTCCGAGGGACTGCCTATGATGATGCTGATGATTTTTGATGGAAATCAATAACCTAGACTTGAGTATACTGAGCATAATTTCAAAGTTTACAGATGACACAAAGCTTGGAAATGTAGTAAACGGTGAGGTGAATAGTAGAACTAATTGGATAGCTCTTTCAAAGAGCCAGCAGAGCACAATGGGCCAGATGGTCTCCTTCTGTGCTGTATGATTCTATGATAGTCCCAGACTTCAGGGCTTTAGATAGACTGGTGAAATGGACAGAGACATGGCAGATGAAATTTATTGCAGAAAAGTGTGAAGTGATTCATAGAAACATAGAAACATAGAAAATAAGTGGAGGAGTAGGCCCTTCAAGGCTGCACCACCATTCAATATGATCATGGCTGATCATTTTTGCAACTTTAGTACCCAATTCCTGCTTTCTCTCCACACCCCTTGATCCCTTTAGCCGTCAGGGCCACATCTAACTCCTTTTTGAATATATCTAATGAACTGGCCTCAACAACTTTCTGTGGTAGAGAATTCCACAGGTTCACAATTCTCTGAGTGAAGAAGTTTCTCCTCATCTCGGTCCTAAATGGCCTACCCCTTACCCTTACACTGTGACCCCTGGTTCTGGAATTCCTTATCGGGAACATTCTTCCTGCATCTAACCTGTCCAATCCCGTCAGAATTTTATATGTTTCTATGAGATCCCCTCTCATTCTTCTAAATTCCAGTGAATCTAAGCCTAGTCGATCCAGTCTTTCTTCATATGTCAGTCCTGCCATCCCGGGAATCAGTCTGGTGAACCTTCGCTGCACTCCCTCAATAGCAAGAATGTCCTTCCTCAGATTAGGAGACCAAAACTGTACACAATATTCAAGGTGTGGCCTCACCAAGGCCCTATACAACTGCAGTAAGACCTTCCTGCTCCTATACTCAAATCCTCTCGCTATGAAGCCCAACATGCCATTTGCCTTCTTCACCGCCTGCTGTATCTGTATGCCAACTTTCAACTTTCCATGACACCTAGGTCTCGTTGCACCTCCTCTTTTCCTAATCTGTCACCATTCAGATAATATTCTGTCTTCCTATTTTTCCACCAAAGTGGATAACCTCACATTTATCTACATTATACTGCATCTGCCATGCATTTGTCCACTCACCTAACCTGTAGCCTCTTAGCATCCTCCTCACAGCTCACACTGCCACCCAGCTTAGTGTCATCTGCAAACTTCAAGATATTACATTCAATTCCCTTGCCTAAATCATTAATGTATATTGTAAATAGCTGGGGTCCCAGCACTGAACCTTGCGGTACCCCACTAATCACTGCCAGCCATTCTGAAAAGGACCCGTTTATTCCTACACTTTGTTTCCTGTCTGCCAACCAGTTCTCTATCCATGTCAATACATTATCCCCCAATACCATGTGCTTTAATTTTGCACACTAATCTCTTGTGTGGGACCTTGTCAAAAGCCTTTTGAAAGTCCAAATACACCACATCCACTGGTTCTCCCTTGTCCACACTACTAGTTACATCCTCAAAAAATTCCAGAAGATTTGTCAAGCTTGATTTCCCTTTCATAAATCCATGCTGACTTGGACCGGTCCTGTCACTGCTTTCCAAATGCACTGCTATTATAATTGATTCCAATATTTTCCCCACTATCAATGTCAGGCTAACCGGTCTATAATTCTCTGTTTTCTCTCTCCCTCCTTTTTTAAAAAGTGGGGTTACATTAGCAACCCTCCAATCCATAGGAACGGATCCAGAGTCGAAAGAATGTTGGAAAATGACCACCAATGCATCCACTATTTCTAGGGCCACTTCCTTAAATGCTCTGGGATGCAGACTATCATGCCCTAGGGATTTATCGGCCTTCAGTATCATCAATTTCCCCAACACAATTTCCTGACTAATAAGGATTTCCTTCAGTTCCTCCTTCTCACTAGACCCTCGGTCCCCCAGTATATCCGAAAGGTTATTTGTGTCTTCCTTAGTGAAGACAAAACCAAAATAATTGTTCAATTGGTCTGCCATTTCTTTGTTCGCCATTATAAATTCACCTGATTCTGACTGCAAGGGACCTACATTTGTCTTCACTAATCTTTTTCTCTTCACATATCTATAGAAGCTTTTGCAGTCAATTTTTATGTTCCCTGCAAGCTTACTCTCATACTCCATTTTCCCCCTCCTAATTAAATCCTCCTCTGCTGAATTCTAAATTTCTCCCAGTCCTCAGGTTTGCTGCTTTTTCTGGCCAATTTATATGCCTCTTCACTGATTTTAACACTATCCTTAATTTCCCTTGTAAGCCACGGTTGAGCCACCTTCCCCGTTTCATTTTTACACCAGACAGGGATGTACAATTGTTGAAGTTCATCCATGTGATATTTAAATGTCTGCCATTGCCTATCCACTGTCAACTCTAAGTATCATCCACCAGTCTATCCTAGCCAATTCATGTCTCATACCATCGAAGTTAACCTTCTTCAAGTTCAGGACACTAGTCTCTGAATTAACTGTGTCACTCTCCATCTTAATGAAGAATTCTACCATATTGTGGTCACTCTTCCCCAAGGGGCCTCGCACATCAAAATTGCTAATTAATTTTCTCTCGTTACACAACACCCAGTCTAGGATGGCCAGCTCTCTAGTTGGTTCCTCAACGTATTGGTCTAGAAAACCATCTCTTATACACTTCAGGAAATCCTCCTCCACCGTATTGCTACCAGTTTGGTTAGCCCAATCTATATGCAGATTAAAGTCACCCATGATAACTGCTGTATCTTTATTGCACGCATCCCTAATTTCCTGTTTGATGCCATCCCCAACCTCACTACTACTGTTTGGTGGTCTGTACACAACTCCCACTAGCGTTTTCTGCCGTTTGGTGTTCTGCAGCTCTACCCATACAGATTCCACATCATCCAACCTAACGTCCTTCCTTACTATTGCGTTAATCTCCTCTTTAACCAGCAACGCTACCCCAGCTCCTTTTCCTTTCTGTCTATCCTTCCTGAATATTGAATACCCCTGGATGTTGAGTTCCCAGCCTTGGTCACCCTGAAGCCATGTCTTCGTAATCCCAATGACATTGTATCCATTAACAGCTATCTGCACAGTTAATTCATCCACCTTATTACGAATGCTGCTCGCATTGAGACACAGAGCCTTCAGGCTTTTTTTTTTAACACTCTTTCTCCTTTTAGAATTATGTTGTAATGTGGCCCTTTTTGATTTTTGCCTTTGATTTCTCTGCCCTCCACTTTTCCTTATTGCCTTTCTACTTTTTGCTTCTGCCCCCACTTTACTTCCCTCTGTCTCCCTGCATAGATTCCCATCCCCCTACCATATTAATTTAAACCCTCCCCAACATCACTAGCAAACACTCCCCCCTAGGACATTGGTTCCGGCCCTGCCCAGGTGCAGACTGTCCGGTTTGTACTGGTCCCACCTCTCCCAGAACCGGTTCCAATGTCTCAGGAATTTGAATCCCTCCCTCTTGCACCATTCCTCAAGCCATGTATTCATCTTAAGTATCCTGCTATTTCTACACTGGCTAGCATGTGGCACTAGAAGGTAGAAGGTAAAATGACGAGAGACAATATAAATTAAATGGTTCAATTTTAAAGGGGGTGGAAGAACAGACACAAATCTTTGAAGCTGGCAGGACAAGTTGATAAAGCTGTTAAAAAGTATATGGGATCCTTGGCTTTATAAATAGAGGCAGAGTACAAAAGGAAGGAATTTATGGTACACCTTTATAAATCATTGGTTAGGCCTCAGCAAAAATAATGAGTTCAATTTTGAGCACCACAAACTAGGAAGGATGTCAAGGCCTTGGAGAGGGTGCAGAGGAGATTTACCAGAATGGTACCAGGAATGAGGGACTTCAGTTACATGGAGAGACTATAGAGAAGCTGGGGTTGTTCTCCTTACAGCAAATAATGTTAAGGGGGGATGTAACTGAAGTGTTCAAAATTATGAGGGCTGTCGATAGTGTAAATTGATTCCACTAACAGAAGAATCAGTAGCCAAAGGACACAGATTTAAGATAATTGCTAAAAAATCCAACAGGGGAATTAGAAGACTTTTTTTATGCAGCAAGTTGGTACGATCTATACTGCACAGTCTGATAGGGTGGTGCAATCAGATTCAGTAGTAACTTTCAAAGGGATTTGGATAAATACTTGAAAAGGAGAAATTTGCAAAGCTATGGGGAAGGAGCAGGGGAGTGGGACTAATTGGATAGCTGTTTCAAAGAGCTGGCACAGACACGATGGGCCGAATGGCCTCCTGTTCTATAAGATTCTATGACTCTCATCATCATAGGCAGTCCCCCGGGGTCGAGGATGACTTGCTTCCACATTAAAAATGAGTTCTCAGGTGAATGATGAACTGATTTTAAACAGTGGAAGATGCCTGTGCGTGAATTCTTTTAACATGGGGTGGCCATTGCACACCAGCCACCACACGGACTTGATGGAGCAAGGTCTTGGTCCAGTGGCAAGGGGATCCGAGATGACTGGAGACCAGGCTCCACCGCATATGCCAATACATACACACAAACTCAAACCTACTGTCGTCCTTCCTTCCTCCTTCCCACAGGACCTCTCTCTATGTGGAGTTCATAATACACAATGTGAGCTTCACGACCTCACAGCCTCGCTATAGGCCTATGCTGTGCCTTCCCTTGGTCTTGTCCACGCTGCTCCATCTCTGGGCTCTGACCGTTCCTCTCCTCCGTGCCTCGTCTGTCCTCTCCTCGCCGCTTCCGACCTCTGCTCCTCGTCGCTTCCGACCTCCGCTCCTCGCCGCTCCTGCTCCTGGGTCCCGACCCCTCCACTAGGCTCCACCATGCTCCAAGATATGTCACCAATCATCTACCTGCATTCTGATGGCGTCTAATTTTGTCGCACACTTTGGTTTTGTCGCCCTCTCCAGATCATTGTCGTTTCTGCTGCTGTGGTGGCTAGCTTTTTTTTTTCTATGACTTTACGCACAAGCCAATAAACATTTAAGTTACTGTAAAATGTGCTATGGGATTCTGAAAAAGACAAACATTTAGGTTTCGTATAACTGCCCTAACTTATTCGGGCTATTTACAAAGACCTCATTTTACATGAAAGTGTAATGTATTAGATGAAAACCTATGAGAATTGCATGTTGAGAAAATAAATCAACATATTAAATCTTTGATGTAGAGAATTTATCACTTCAATGGAAGGATAATGGTTGTCAAAGCACTCAGTTCTCTTTTAATGAGATTCAGTTGTGCCATGAAACAATCACAGACATACAAAGGTCTGAGGTTTATCAAATGAAGAAAAGGTAAAAACATATTGATTTAATTATTAGCCAAATGTAATGACATGATGCCTACTGCTTGTTTGAAGCGATTTTACAATTTGCCAAGTAAAACCAGAGTTTCAAAGCTTCTGAAAATATAAAAACCCTCAAAAAAACTCACCAACGAATAATTGCTGATCAAGAGTTTTTACAAAGAACTGTAGCAATCTAAAAGTCAATTGGGAACCGGCTGGTCAGTCAAATAGGGCAATTAGGCAGGACTCTATCAATTCATAACTCCCATGGGCTGAATTTTTACTTTGAAAAGAGTGCGGGTTTGCGAGCGGGTGGGCAGTTAAAAGCGCTGAAATTGACAGCACGTCGGGAAGTCGGCTTCAACCCGCCGGCTTTCACCTTTAACTCGGGCGCGTTAGACAGCGCACCAGAGACCGACTCGGGAGAGGCAGATAACCTAATTAAAGCAGTTTAGAGCTCGTTAAGAGACTATTAATAGCCTTTATTACCTGATGTTGCAGCTTTTACTGGCTGTCCGTGAGATTGACCCATCCACCTCCATGGCACAAACCTGGTATTGCAGTACTTCCAGGAACGGTGCAGTGGCTCTCGGCCTTTTGGCTAAGAGCATTGGCGCAGAGTGATCCTTGATGTGTGCAAGGTGACCTCTGGCGTTTGTGATTTGACAAAGAATTGGAAAGATTGGCAACGAATTAAAAAAAAAAAATTTCCAGGCTAGCTGAACCTCGCCAATGGTAAATAGGCGAGAGCAAAGCGACCATTTTGGGAGTAGAACAATTGACAGTTTAAAAAATCATCTAAATATTCGCACCTCATACCAGCTTTCTGGCCTAAGGGAAAGGTTCTTGCTGACACCATTTGTGCTGAGAGTTTTCTTTCAGGGGTTTGCATGTGTGATTTCTACAACTTCAGAAGTTACTTTCATCCCTTGGAAGTCACTCTCACTATATTGGAGGATTGCACCTCTGATCTCCACTTTACCTAGCATATATCAGATCAGCATGGGTGCTGCTTATGCTGTTTCACCTTGGACCTCAGAGTTGGACCAAGATGAGCCTCAGCAGCAACAAGACCAGCAACTCCAGCAGGAGCAGCAGCCTTCTCCTCACTGACCTACTGCTCCACAAAAGAGAGAGAGCACACAGGGGTGCATCTCGCAGGAGACGATACCCGCAACGCAGGGTATACAGGCAGAGGATCAGCTTCCTGGACAGCAGTGCCTCAGGAGCCTCGGGCTATCACGTCAGGTTGTGACAGACATCTCATAGATTCATAGAAATTTACAGCACGGAAGGAGGCCATTCTGTCCACCATGTCTGTACCAGCCGACAAAGAGCTATCCAGCCTGATCCCACTGTCCAGCTCTTGGTCCGTAGGCTTGTAACTTACAGCACTTCAAGTGCATATCCAAGTACTTTTTAAATGTGGTGAGGGTTTCTGCCTCTACCACCCTTTCAGGCAGTGAGTTCCAGATCCCCACCACCCTCTGGGTGAAACCATTTCCCCTCAAATCCCCTCTAAACCTCCTACCAATTACTTTAAATATTACACCTCAATAAGGTCTCCCCTCAGCCTCCTCTGTTCCAAAGAAAACAAACCCAGCCTATCCAATCTTTCCTCATAGCTAAAATTCTCCTTCCAGGCATCATCCTCATAAATCTCCTCTGTACATTGCTATTGCAATCACATCTTTCCTGTAATGCGGTGACCAGAACTGCATGCAGTACTCTAGCTGTGGCCTAATTAGTGTTTTATACAGTTCAAGCATAACCTCCCTGCTCTTGTATTCTATGCCTCAGTTAATAGGCAAGTATTCCACATGCCTTCTAACCATCTTATCTACCTGTCCTGCTACCTTCAGGGATCTGTGGAAAAGATCCCTTTGGTCCTCTATGTTTCTCGGTGTCTTACCATTTATTGTGTATTCCCTTGCCTTGTTAGCCCTCCCCAAATGCATTACCTCACACTTTGGTTATCCACTTTGGCAGGAAAAACATAAGGACAAAGTATTATTTAAATGGTGATGGCTTGGGAAGTGTCGATGTACAGAGGGACCTGGGTGTCCTTGTACACCAGTCATTCAAGGCAAACATACAGGTGCAGCAAGCAGATAGGAAGGCAAGAGGTTTTGAATACAGGAGCAAGGATGTCTTACTACAGTTATACAGGGCCTTGGTGAGACCACACCTGGAGTATTGTGTGCAGTTTTAGTCTCCTTACCTAAGAAAGGATATATTTGCCATAGAAGGAGTGCAGCGAAACATAGAAACATAGAAAATATGTGCAGGAGCAGGCCATTTGGCCCTTCAAGCCTGCACCACCATTCAATAAGATCATGGCTGATCATTCACCTCAGTACCCCTTTCCTGCTTTCTCTCCATACCCCTTGATCCCTTTAGCCATAAGGGCCATATTTAACTCCCTCTTGAATATATCCAATGAACTAGCATCAACAACTCTCTGCGGTAGAGAATTCCACAGGTTAACAACTCTCTGATGTGAGGAGAAACTTCTTCACTCAGTCCTAAATGGCTTATCCCTTATCCTTAGACTGTGTCCCCTGGTTCTGGACTTCCCCAACATCGGGAACATTCTTCCTGCATCTAACCTATCCAGTCCCGTCAGATTTTTATATGTTTCTATGAGATCCCCTCTCATCCTTCTAAACTCCAGTGAATACAGGCCCAGTCGATCCAGTCTCTCCTCATATGTCAGTCCTGCCACCCCGGGAATCAGTCTGGTGAACCTTCGCTGCACTCCCTCAATAGCAAGAATGTCTTTCCTCAGATTAGGAGACCAAAACTGAACACAATATTCCAGGTGAGGCCTCACCAAGGCCCTGTACAACTGCAGTAAGACGTCCCTGCTCCGATACTAAAATCTCCTAGCTATGAAGGCCAACATAGCATTTGCCTTCTTCACCACCTGCTGTACCTGCATGCTGACTTTCAATGACTGATGTACCATGACACCCAGGTCTCGTTGCACCTCCCCTTTTCCTAATCTGCCACCATTCAGATAACATTCTTCCTTCGTGTTTTTGCCCCCAAATGCATCTACCATGCATTTGCCCACTCACCTAACCTGTCCAAGTCACCCTGCAGCCTCTTAGCGTCCTCCTCACAGCTCACACTGCCACCCAGCTTAGTGTCATCTGCAAACGTGGAGATATTACACTCAATTCCTTCATCTAAATCATGAATGTATATTGTAAATAGCTGGGGTCCCAGCACTGAGCCCTGCTGCACCCGACTAGTCACTGCCTGCCATTCTGAAAAGGACACGTTTATCCCAATTCTCTGCTTCCTGTCTGCCAACCAGTTCTCTATCTACGTCAGTACATTACCCCCCCAATACCATGTGCTTTAATTTTGCACACCAATCTCTTGTGTGGGAACTTGTCAAAAATCTTTTGAAAGTCCAAATACACACATCCACTGGTTCTCCCTCGTCCACTCTACCAGTTACACCCTCAAAAAATTCCTGAAGATTTGTCAAGCATGATTTTCCTTTCATAAATCCATGCTGATTTGGACAGATCCTGTCACTGCTTTCCAAATGTGCTGTTATTTCATCTTTAATAATTGATTCCAACCTTTTCCCCACTACTGATGTCAGGCTAACTGGTCCAAAATTACCCATTTTCTCTCTCCCTCCATTTTTAAAAGGTGTTACATTAGCTACCCTCCAATCCACAGGAACTGATCCAGAGTTGATAGACTATTGGAAAATGATCACCAATGCATCCACTATTTCTCGGGCCACTTCCTTAAGTACTCTGGGGATGCAGACTATCAGGCCCCGGCGATCTAGCGGCCTTCAATCCCATCAATTTCCCACCTAATAAGGATTTCCTTCAGTTCCTCCTTCTCACTAGACCCTCGGTCCCCTAGTATTTCCGGAAGGTTATTTGTGTCTTCCTTAGTGAAGAAAGAACCAAAGAATTTGTTCAACTGGTCTGCCATTTCTTTGTTCCCCATTATAAATTCACCTGAATCTGACTGCAAGGGACCTATGTTTGTCTTCACTAATCTTTTTCTCTTCACATATCTATAGAAGCTTTTGCAGTCAATTTTTATGTTCCCGGCAAGCTTCCTCTTATACTCTATTTTCCCCCTCCTAATTAAACCCTTTGTCCTCCTCTGCTGAATTCTAAATTTCTCCCAGTCCTCAGGTTTGCTGCTTTTTCTGGCCAATTTAGATGCCTCTTCCTTGGATTTAACACTATCCTTAATTTCCCTTGTTAGCCACGGTTGAGCCACCTTCCCCGTTTTATTTTTACTCCAGACAGGGATGTACAATTGTTGAAGTTCATCCATGTGATCTTTAAATGTTTGCCATTGCCTATCCACCATCAACCCTTTAAGTATCATCCACCAGTCTATCCTAGCCAATTCACGTCTCGTACCATCGATGTTACTTTCCTTACGTTCAGGACCCTAGTCTCTGAATTAATTATGTCACTCTCTATCTTAATAAAGAATTGTACCATATTATGGTCACTCTTCCCCAAGGGGCCTCACACAAGATTGCTAATTAGTCCTTTCTCATTACACATCACCCAGTCTCGGATGGCCAGCCCTCTAGTTGGTTCCTTGACATATTGGTCTAGAAAACCATCCCTAATACACTCCAGGAAATCCTCCTCCACCATATTGCTACCAGTTTGGTTAGCCCAATCTATATGTAGATTAAAGTCGCCCATGATAACTGCTGTACCTTTATTGCACGCATCCCTAATTTCTTGTTTGATGCTGTCCCCAATCTCACTACTACTGTTTGGTGATCTGTACACAACTCCCACTAGCGTTTTCTGCCCTTTGGTATTCCGCAGCTCCACCCATACAGATTCCACATCATCCAAGCTAACGTCCTTCCTTACTATTGCGTTAATTTCCTCTTTAACCAGCAGCGCTACCCAACCTCCTTTTCCTTTCTGTCTATCCTTCCTGAATGTTGAATACCCCTGAATGTTGAGTTCCCAGCCTTGGTCACCCTGGAGCCATGTCTCCGTGATGCCAATTATATTATATTCATTAATTGCTGCCTGTGCAGTTAATTCGTCCACCTTATTCCGAATACCCCTCGCATTAAGGCACAGAGTCTTCAGGCTTGTCTTTTTAACACACCTTGCCCCTTTAGAATTTTGCTGTAATGTGGCCCTTTTTGATTTTTGCCTTGGGTTTCTCTGCCCTCCACTTTTACTTTTCTTCTCTCTATATTTTGCTTCTGCCCCCTTTCTACTTCCCTCAGTCTCTCTGCATAGATTCCCATCCCCCTGCCATATTAGTTTAACCCCTCCCCAACAGCACTAGCATTGGTTTCAGTCCTGCCCAGGTGCAGATCATCCGGTTTGTACTGGTCCCACCTCCCCCAGAACCGGTTCCAATGTCCCAGGAATTTGAATCCCTCCCTCCTGCACCACTCCTCAAGCCACGTATTCATCTGAGCAATCTTGCGATTCCTACTCTGACTAGCACGTGGCACTGGTAGCAATCCTGAGATTACTACCTTTGAGGTCCTACTTTTTAATTTAACTCCTAGCTCCCTAAATTCAGCTTGTCGGACCTCATCCTGTTTTTTTTTTTACCTATATCGTTGGTACCCATATGCACCACGACAACTGGCTGTTCACCCTCCCCCTCCAAAATATCCTGCAACTGCTCCGAGACATCCTTGACCCTTGCACCAGGGAGGCAACATACCATCCTGGAGTCTCGATTGCGGCTGCAGAAACGTCTATCTAAGGTTCACCAGACTGATTCCTGGGATGGCAGGACTGTCGTATGAGGAGAGATTAGGTTGACTAGGTCTGTATTCACTAGAGTTCAGAAGAATGAGAGGGGATCTCATTGAAACGTATAAAATTCTGACTGGTTTGGATAGACTGAATGCGGAGGGGATGTTTCCCCTGGCTGTGAAGTCTAGAACAAGGAGTCACAGTCTTAGGATACGGGGTACGAAAATTAGGACTGAGATGAGGAGAAATTTTTTCACTCAGTGGGTGCTGAACCAGTGGAATTCTCTACCACAGAAGGCTGTGGAGGCCAAGTCACTGAATATATTTAAGAGGGAGACAGATAGATTTCTAGAAACAAAAGGCATCAAGGGGTATGGGGAAAAAGCAGGAATATTGTGTTGAGATAGAGGATCAGCCATGATCATATTCAATGGCGGTGCAGACTCAAAAGCCCGAATGGCCTACTACTGCTCCTATTTTCTATGTTTCTATGTTTCTCCGGATTGAATTCCATTTGCCACTGTTCTGCCCACCAGACCAGTTCATTGATCTCTTCCTGCAGTCCACAGCTTTCTTCTTCATCATCAACCACACAGTCAATGTTTCTGCCAACTACTTAATCATACCTCCTACATTCAAGTCTAAATCATTGATCTATACCACAAAAAGCAAGAGACCTAGTACTGAGCCCTGCGGAACCTCACTGGAAACAGCCTTCCAGTAACAAAAACCCCCATCAACCATTACTCTTTGCTTCCTGCCTCTGTGCCAATTTTGGATCCAACTTGCCACTTTGCCTTGGACCCCCGTGGGCTTTTACTTTCGTGACCAGTCTGCCACATGGGACCTTATCAAAACCTTTGCTAAAATCCATCATCATCATCATCATAGGCAGTCCCTCGGAATCAAGACTTGCTTCCACTCTTAAAATGCCTAAAATCCATATACACTACATCATACGCACTACCGTCATCGACCCTCCTTGTTACCTCCTCAAAAAATTCAATCAGGTTAGTCAAACACAACCTTCCCTTAGCAAATCCATGCTGACTGACCTTGATTAATCTGTGTCTTTCCAAATGAAGATTTATCCTGTCCCTCAGGACTTTTTCCAATAATTTTCCCACTACCGAGGTTAAGGTAACTGGCCTGTAATTACTCGGTCTATCCTTTTGTCCCTTTTTAAACAACGGGACAACGTTAGCAGTCCTCCAGTACCACACCTGTAGCCAGAGAGGACTGGAAAATGATGGTCAGAGCCTCTATTCTTTCCTCTCTTGCTTCTCTTAACAGCCTGGGATAAAATTCATCCAGGTCTGGGGATTTATCCACTTTCAAATATGTTGAACCCCTTAATACTTCCTCTCTCACTATGTTTACTTCATCTAATATTTCACATTCCTCCTCCCTGATTGCAATGTCTGTGAAAATAGATGCAAAGTATTCATTAAGAACCATACCCACGTCTTCCGCCTCCACACACAGATTACCTTTATGGTCTCTAAAAGGCCCTGCTCTTTCTTTAGTTATCCTCTCGCTCTTAATGTATTTATAAAACATCTTTGGGTTTTCCTTGATTTTACTTGCCAATATTTTTTCATGCTCTCTCTTTGCTTTCCTAATTTCTTTTTTAATTTCACCCCTGCACTTTCTATACTCCTCTAGGGTTTCTGCAGTATTGAGCCCTCGGTATCTGTCATAAGCCTACTTTCTTTTCTTTATCCCACCCCGTATGCCCCTTGACATCCAGGGGGCTCTAGATTTGTTAGTCCCAACCTTTTTCTTTAAGGGTACATGTTTGCTCGGAACCCTCATGATATCCTCCTTGAATGCCTCCCACTGCTCTGACATTGATTTACCTTCAAGCAGCTGTTTCCAGTCCACTTTGGCTAAATCACATCTCACTTCGTAAAATTGGCTTTTTCCCAATTGAGAACTTTTATTCATGGTCTATCTTTGTCCTTTTCCACAACTACCCTAAATATAACTGAATTATGATCACTAGCACCAAAATGCTCTCCCACTTCCACCTGCCCAGCTTCATTTCCTAAAACTAAGTCCAGAACCGCCCCCTCCCTTGTTGGGTTTGCTACATTCTGGCTAAAAAGGTTCCCCTGAATGCATTTTAGTAATTCTGCACCCTGTATACCTTTCACACTAATTCTATCCCAGTTAATATTACGGTAGTTGAAATCCCTTACTATAATTGCCCAATAGTTTTTGCACTTCTCAGAAATTTGCCTACATATTTGCTCTTCTATTTCCCTCTGACTGTTTGGGGGTCTATCTATAGTGTACTCCCAGCAGTGTGATCGTCCCTTTTTTGTTGATCAGTTCAACCCATATGGCCTCACTTGATGATCCTTCTAACTTATCATCCCTCCTCACAGCTGTAATTGGTTCTTTAATCAATATAGTGACCCCCCCTCCTTTTTTATCGCCCTCTCTATCCCGTCTGAAAACCCGGTAACCAAGAATGTTGAGCTGCCATTCCTGCCCTTCTTTCAGCCATGTCTCAGTAATAGTTATAATATCATACTCCCACGTGTTTTTTTGTGCCTTCAGCTCATCTGCGTTATTTCCTAGACTCCTTGCATTGAAGTATATACCATTTAGCACTGCCAAACTCCCATGTTATCTATTTTCTAACCTTTGTTTCCACTGCCTTTCAAACTTGCTTACTAATTTTCTACCTTCCAATTCCAGCTTTGCTTCTCTCCCTTCTGAAACTACTCTCAGGTTCCCATCCCTCTGCAAAGCTCGTTTAAACCCTCCCCAACAGCACTAGCAACCTCCCCCGCGAGGATATTGGTCCAGGCTCTGTTGAGGTGCAACCCGTCCGGCTTGTACAGGTCCCACCTCCCCCAGAAACGGTTTGAATGCCTCAGGAATTGAAAGCCCTCCGCCCTGCATCAGCTCTGCAGCCACGCATTCATCTTCTCTATCCTGCTATTTCTGTACTCACTAGCATGTGGCACCAGGAGTAATCCGCAAATTACTACCTTTGAGGTCCTACTTTTTAATCTCTCTCCTAGCTCCCTAAATTCTGCCTGCAAAATCTCATCCCTCTTTCTACCCATGTTGTTGGTACCGATATGGACAACAACCTCTGAATCACCTTCCTCCCTCAGAATGTCCTGCAGCTGTTCAGTGACATCCTTGACCCTGGCACCAGGGAGTCAACATACCATCCTGACCGTTATGTATGCATGTCAATGATGTACTGTAACACTAGACCTGAATGTACCTTCACCCTGTAGATACCATACCTGTACACCAGAGGGTGCTGCTGCTGGAGACCTAAGGGTCACCTGTACACTGCAGGTAACAAGTATAAAAGGGAGCTCACCTCTTGGTGTCCTCACTCTAGGAGCTGCAATAAAGGACTACAGTCTGTACAGTTCAAGTGCCATACCCCTGCCTCGTGGAGTCATTAACAGAGTGCCTACATACACAATATTGGCGTCACGTCTGCTGCTGCAGAAACGCCCGTCTGTTTCCCTATCGAATCCCCTACCACTATTGTTCTTCTACTCTTCTTCCTTCCCCCCCTGTGTTGTGAACTTGGCTCTGGCTGCACTCCCCAGAGGAACCATCGCCCTCAACAGTGTCCAGAACTGAAAACCAATTAGCGAGCGGGATGCACTCAGGGGAGTCCTGCCCTATCTGCTTGGTCCTCCTTGTCTGTCTGGCGATCACCCATTCCCTCTCTGGCTGCACACTCTTAAGCTGTGGGGTGACCACCTCTAGAAACAGGCTATCCACAAAGTTCTCAGCCTTGCGGATGCACTGCAGTGACTCCAGCCGCTGTTCAAGCTCCAAAACACGGAGCTCAAGCTGCTCTAGCTGGCGACACTTCCTGCACATATGATCGTCCAGGCCACAAAAAGTGTCCAGGACTTTCCACATGGCACAGGATGTGTTGCCCTACCATGCCCATGGGACTGAGCTCCCCTACCATGTCTCTATTTGTAGCGTGCTGTAGTCTACTGCCAAGGGAATTGGTGGACACGCATTACCAGTGGCTGTCAAATTCACCACCGCTCTCAACTTCTTTGCCTCAGGCTCTTTACAAGAACATAAGAAATAGGAGCAGGAGTATGCCATACGGCCCCTCGAGACTGTTACACCATTTAATACGATCTTGGCTGATCCGAGCATGGACTTGGGTCCACTTCCCTGCCTGCTCTCCATAACCCCTTATTTCCTTATCGTTTAAAAAATGTCTATTTCTGTCTTAAATTTATTCAATGTCCCAGCTTCCACAGCTCTCTGAGGCAGCGAATTCCACAGATCCACAACCCTCTGAGAGAAGAAATTTCTCCTCATCTCAGTTTTAAATGGGCGTCCCCTTATTCTAAGTTTATGCCCTCTAGTTCTAGTCTCCCCCTATCAGTGGAAACACCCTCTCTGCATCCACCTTGTCAAGCCCCCTCATAATCTTATACGTTTCAATAAGATCATCTCTCATTCTTCTGAATTCCAATGAGTAGAGCCCAATCTACTCAACCTTTCCTCATAAGTCAACCCCCTCATCTCTGGAATCAACCGAGTGAACCTTCACTGAACTGCCTCCAAAGCAAGTATATCCTTTCGTAAATATGGAAACCAAAACTGTTAAGTCCTGACTTTAATGTACTGACTTACATGAGACACATGCTGAAGTCAAGGTCACTCAGGACCTGCACCTTTAATTCCAGCTGTCCAGTGCTGCACTTGCCTGAGATCTCCCTTTATATACCTCAGTGGGACAGGTATGGAGTGTCTCCTGCAAGTGCACCCCTGGTGGTAAGGTATGCTTATTGTTGCAGGTCATATTCAGTTACAGTTATGTATAGCATGGTAAGATAGTTAGTTATATACAGTAATGTGAGATACATGACATCACCCTACCCCAAGGTCTTATTGCCTTTATAGATGCAGTCTCTCAGGTGGTCTGCACTCTCGCGTGGAGCGTCTTAGTTGTGGTTGAGTTGTTTGCCTTGGTGCCTGTTTTTCGTTCGGTGTGATTGCTGGTATCTCGCCTGGGCTGTCTGTTTCGTTTGGTGTGATTGTTGGTATCTCGCCTGGGCTGTCTGTTGAGACTGCCCTTTCCTCAGGTTGTTCCACCTGTCTGTCCACCAGGTGTGGTGCGAGTTCCACATTGTAGTCTGCCTCTGGTTCTTCAGTGTTATCAGTGAATCTACTTTTTACTTGGTCTACATGCCTCCGGCAGGTTTGGCCATTGTCCATTTGTACAACCAGTAGCCTGTTTCCCTCTTTGTCTGTTACTGTCCCTGCAAGCCATTTGGGACCCCAGCCATAGTTGAGCACAAACACTTTTTCCCCTATCTCATTCCACCTCCCCCTCGAATTTCGGTCATGGTACTCAGTTAGCTTTTGACGCTTAGCCTCAACAATTTCATGCATGTCTGGGAGGATTAACGAGAGCCTGGTCTTTAAGGTTCATTTCATCAATAGTTGCGCGGGAGGAACCCCAGTCAACGAATGCAGACGAGATCTGTCTGCCAGCAGCAGTCGCAACAGGCGGCTCTGCAGCGTGGGACCTTGGATTCTGAGCATGCCTTGTTTAATGATCTGCACTGCTCGCTCTGCCTGGCCATTGGAGGCCGGCTTGAAAGGTGCCGTCTTAACATAATTTATACCGTGGTCAACTATAAAATCGTGAAATTCTGCGCTGGTGAAGCACGGACCATTATCACTGACCAATATGTCAGGAATGCCGTGTGTTGCAAACATGGTTCTAAGGCTCTCCACAGTGGTGGAGGTGGTGCTCGAGTTTAAAATGGCGCACTCGATCCATTTTGAAAATGCATCAACGACTACGAGGAATATTTTGCCCATCAATGGACCCGCATAGTCTACGTACACCCGCGACCACGGTTTTTGTGGACAAGGGGCTTAGAGGGGCCTCCCTGGGAGCATTACTGAGTTGGGCACAAATGGTGCACCGATGGACGCAGAGCTCCAAGTCCGCGTCAATACCAGGCCACCAGACATGAGATCTGGCTATGGCCTTCATAAGGACGATCCCCGGGTGCTTGCGATGGAGCTCCTGGACAAACGCCTCTCTGCCTCGTAAGGGCATAACTACTCAGCTGCCCCACATCAGGCAGTCTGACTGTAGTGAGAGTTCATGCATGCACCTATGGAAGGGTTTGACCTCCTCGGAGCAGGCATCGCGAGCCTCTGCCCCGTCATTGATTAAAACGCATCTTTTAACTAGAGACAACGTGGGGTCGCTGGTCGTCCAGGCTCTGATTTGGCGAGCCATCATGGGTGAACCTGTGGATTCAAAGGCATTGATTACCATGACCATCTCACAGTCCTGTTCGTCGGACCCTTCTGTGGTCGCCAGGGGTAGCCTGCTAAGCGCGTTGGCACAGTTGTCTGTGTCTGGTCTGTGCCTTATCGTGTAGTCGTAAGCCGCCAGCATGAGTGCCCACCGCTGAATGCGCGGTGAGGCGTTGCCGTTGATTGCCTTGCACTCGGATAGTAGGGACGTGAGGGGTTTGTGGTCAGTTTCTAACGCAAACTTGGCCCCGAAAAGGTATTGGTGCATCTTTTTGACACCGTACACGCATGCGAGTGCCTCCTTCTCAACCATACCGTACCCGCGCTCCGCCTGCGAAAGTGACCTGGAGGCATAAGCAACGGGCTGTAATTTACCCACATCATTGACATGCTATAAAACGCACCCAACCCCGTACGCTGACACATCACACATAAGGACTAACTTTTTACCTGGGTCAAAAAAGGCTAAAACACTCTTGGAACATAGAAGGTTGCGTGGCTTATTGAAGGCGCGTTCTTGGGCGTCCCCCTAAAACCAATCGCACCCCTTTCTGAGTAGCACGTGGAGAGGCTCCAGCAGCGTGCTCAAGTTCTGCATAAAGTTCCCAAAATAATTGAGTAGCCCGAGAAAGGCGCGCAGTTCCGAGACATTCCGGGGCCTGGGTGCCAGGTGAATCGCTTCGGTTGGGCGGATTCCATCAGCGCCAATCCTTCTGCCCAAAAATTCAACCTTAGGTGCGAGAAACAGACACTTGGATTTCTTAACTCTTAGGCCTACCCGATCCAATCGACTTAGTACTTCCTCAAAATTGCGGAGATGAAAGTCGGTGTCCCTGCCCGTGATGAGTATGTCATCTTGAAACACAACCGTCCCCGGGATGGACTTGAGCATACTCTCCATGTTGCGCTGGAATATAGCAGCTGCCGACCTGATGCCGAATGGGCATCGATTGTACACAAAAAGGCCTCGATGTGTGTTGATGGTGGTGAGTAGCTTAGACTCTTCAGTCAGTTCTTGCATCATACACGCAGAAGTGAGGTCAAGTTTCGAGAAAAGTTTTCCTCCAGCCAACGTGGCAAATAGGTCCTCCGCTCTGGGCAGCGGGTATTGGTCCTGTAGGGAGACTCTGTTTATGGTAGACTTGTAATCCCCACAGATTCGCACGGATCCATCAGGCTTCATGATGGGGCGATGGGGCTTGCCCAGTCGCTGAATTCCATGGGAGAAATTATGCCTTCCCGCAGAAGCTGGTCCAGTTCGTTTTCAATCTTTTCCCTCATCACATAAGGCACAGCTCTAGCCTTGTGATGGACTGGTCTGGCATTCTGTGTGATGTAGATTCTAACTTTAGCCCCTTTGAAGGTGGCCACACCTGGCTGAAAGAGATGTTCAAAACGGCTTGGAACTGTTGAGCAGGAGGTCCGTTCCTCTGACGACATGGCGTGAACATCATCCCATTTCAAATTAAGTTCTGCTAGCTAGATTCTCCCCAACAGGGCTGGGAGATCCCCGGAGACAATCCACAGGGAAAGTCGGTTCACCATCCCTTTGTGTGTGACTGAGAGCATGGCGCTGCCAAGGACTGGGACGATTTCTTTAGTATGGGTCCTTAGTTTGGTGTCGATCTTTGTTTTGGTCTGTTGCTTTTGTGTGGCCACAGCTGTTCAAATTGTTGAACGCTCATGAGGGATTGACTGGCCCCCATATCCAGTTCCATGTTGACCGGTATCCCGTTGAGTAGAACCCTCATCATAATTGGAGGCATCTTGGTGTAAGAACAGTGGACATTGATCGTGTTAACCCGCTGTACCTTGGCGTCCCATGCACTGTTCCAACCATCTTCAGGTCCGCTTTCCGACCCTTCTGATTCATATACCGGCCGAGCTGCTGTTTTTCTGCACATGCAAGCCAGATGCCCTGTGGAGTTGCAGTTTCTGCAAACGGCATGCTGAAATTGACACACCCTGGTTGAGTGCCTTCCCCCACATCTCCAACACAGACCGTTTCCATTGTTTCCGAAGGATGAGCTGCATCTGGCTAATCTCCCTTGAGCTTCTCTCAATATGTTGTTGATTGCTCGCATTGTGGGTTGCTGAGGTGTGATCGGCCGTTCATGTGGCACTTGATTTTGATGGCTTCTGGCGCCACTGTCTGCTGTTGAAGGCCTGCTCTCCTGCCTTTGTCTGTGTGTGGGGGTAGCGGTTTGTTTCACAATGTGAACCCCTTGTTCCGATGCCTCGTTGGTTGTCGTACCCGAAGTATAGATCAGCCTCGTTTCTTCTTCGCCTGCCAAGAACGTCTGTGCGACCAGTGCTGCTGCCTCTAGAATCAAGTTCTTAGTCTCTATAAGCTTTCGGAATATGCCTGCATGGCCTATTCCTTCAATAAAAAAGTCTCTCAGTACTTCTCTCCTTAGTTCATCGGGGAACTCACATTAACGAGCCAGCCTCCGAAGTTCCGCCACGAAGTCGGGTATGCTTTGGCCCACACAGCGTCTGTAGTTGTAGAACCTGTGTCTGGCCATGTGTAGGCTGCTCGCTGGCTTCAGGTGGTCTCTCACTAATGTGCTCAACTCCTCAAACGACTTTCTTGCTGGTTTCTCAGGTGCCAGCAGGTCTTTCATTAAAGCGTATGTTTTCGAGCCATGGCTGGTCAAGAGATGGGCTCTTCTCTTGTCTGCCTTATCGTCGCCCAGCCAGTCTTTGGTCACAAAGCTTTGCTGGAGCCTTTCTATAAAGTCATCCCAATTGTCTCCAGCATTGTGTTTCTCATCTGAGCTGTTGGTAGCCATTCTGTGGATTCTGTGATCCCGTAACTCGTCGTCACTGTTAAGTCCTGACTCTAATGTACTCACTTACATGAGACACATGCTGAAGTCAAGGTCACTCAGGACCTGCACCTTTAATTCCAGCTCTCCAGTGCTGCACTTGCCTGAGACCTCCCTTTATATACCTCAGTGGGATAGGTATGGAGTGTCTCCTGCAAGTGCACCCCTGGTGGTAAGGTATGCTTATTGTTACCATGCTATACATGACTGGATATCACCTGTAAGATACAGTTATATACAGTAATGTGAGATACATGACAAAAACTGCATGCAATATTCCAGGTGTGGCCTCACCAATACCCTGTACAACTGCAGCAAGACTTCCCTACTTTTATACTCCATCCCCTTTGCAATAAAGGCCAAGATTGTAAATAGTTGGCCTTCCTGATCACTTGCTGTACCTGCATACTAACCTTTTGTGTTTCATGCATAAGTACCCCCAGGTCCCGCTGTGCTGCAGCACTTTGCAATCTTTCTCCATTTAAATAATAACTTGCTCTTTGATTTTTTTCTACCAAAGTGCATGACCTCACACTTTCCAATATTATACTCACTGCCAAATTTTTGCCCAGTCACTTAGCCTGTCTATGTCCTTTTGGAGATTTTTTGTGTTCTCCTCACACATTGCTTTTCCTCCCATCTTTATATCGTCGGGAAACTTGGCTACGTTACACTTGGTCCCTTCCTCCAAGTCATTAATATAGATTGTAAATAGTTGGGGTCCCAGCACTGATCCCTGCAGCACCCCACTGGTTACTGATTGTCAACCCGAGAATGAACCATTTATCCCGACTCTCTGTTTTCTGTTCGTTAGCCAATCCTCTATCTATGCTAATATATTATCCCCAACCCAATTAACTTTTATCTTGTGCAGCAACCTTTTATGTGGCACCTTGTCAAATGCCTTCTGGAAGTCCAAATACACCACATCCACTGGTTCCCCTTTATCCACCCTGTTGGTCACATCCTCAAAGAATTCTAGCAAATTTGTCAAATATAACTTCCCCTTCATAAATCCATGCTGACTCTGCCTGACTGAATTTTGCTTTTCCAAATGTCCTTCTACTGCTTCTTTAATAATGGACTCCAACATTTTCCCAACCACAGATGTTAGGCTAACTGGTCTATAGTTTCCTGTTTTTTGTCTGCCTCCTTTTTAAATAGCGGCATTACATTTGCAGTTTTCCAATCTGCTGGGACCTCCCCAGAATTCAGAGAATTTTTGTAAATTTCAGGGACATTTGCTGAATCTTGCAGTTGGTCGCCCAGAAATGCATCACACAGGTCACAGATGCCATGTTTGACAAGTCAGGCACTTGTCAAACACAAGCCAGTGTTACTGAGCAGGCGCTCAGCTTTGCGGCTCTGGCTGGCTTCCTGCAGGTGCAGGGCATCGACAGTTGGCCATCAAGGCACCCCCAGATCACCCAGGACTGTTCCTAAACTGTAAGGACTTCCACTCCATGAACATGAAGCTCATCTACAACCACAAAAAAATCATCATGATGTGTGTACTGTCATGATTCAGTTATCCTATGCCAGCTCACCCTCCCTCAGTTCTTCGCACCTCCGCTGGCTGCTTGGAGATAAGTGGTATCCCTTGAAGATGCAGCAGATGACATCCTAGAGGAGGCCGAGCAATGAGGCTGAAGAGTGCTACAATCAACGCAAGAGGATGACAAAATGTGTAATTGAGCAAACAATCAGAATGCTGAATATGTGCTTCAGATCCCTGGACTGATCTGGAGGCCTTCAAGATGCACCAGCCTGGGTCTCCAGAATTATCATGGTATGCTGCACTCTGCACAACATAGCGAGGATTGGAGCTGCAGGATGAGCAAAACACAGAGCCTCATCAGAGGACGACCCTGAAGTGGACATGGCACCAGCAGTGGTGCGCATTGTTGCTCAGGAGGCCCAAGAGGACCTCATAATGGCACAATTTACACCAGTGTGCCCATATGACACCCAGCTGCTGAACCAATGTCACCCCACTCCCACCAGAAAGCAATCCTAAAATTACCAAACCATTCCTGTGGCACACACCCATTGCTGAGGTTAAATAATGTCTTACCATTCACTGCTACTGACACGGCTGCTTGCCAGGCCAGGCAGCAGGTAAAAATGGATAAGACGGGAAAGTGGTGCAAAGAAATAATTTTATGTGGCTCATAACTTCAACAGAAATATAACCAGCTAACATATTATAGCACACCCATGTGCATCTACAATTGTGTCATCTTTCTTTTTCTATAACACCTACGCTGTGCAACCCCCATAGCTTCAGCAGAGGTAGAGACAAGCTGTTCAGTTCCCTGCTCTGACTGCTTGGACACTTTTGGCGGATGTCCTCTGGGTTTTGAAGCCTGTAAGAGCCCCACCAAAGCCTGGTCCCCCTGCAAACTTGGCCATCAGGATACGAGGCAGCATGTGGGACTCTGACTGATATGGGGTGGGGGCAACAGGGGAGAAGTGGGAGCACTTTGAGCAGAGTCCCTCCTTTTATGTCCCCTCTCATGGCTCACCTGAACTTTCCTGCTAGCAAGGAGATGGAGAGCGCACTACTGCACATCAGTGTTTGTAAGCTGTTGTTCACAGCAAGCATGCACTCCTTCAATTGGTGCATTTGATGCTTCATGCAGGTGGTCACCCTTTCAATGGACAAACACATCATAGCCTACGACATCATGCTGTTCATGTTGGAGATGCTCTTCTCCATTCTCCTTACAATCAAGCACATCACAGTTGCAAAGGTTGCCAGAGCCTTCCATATTTTTTATTCAAGACTCATCCGCTTTGTTGACACCCCCCAAGGTTAGCATCTTTGTCCAGCTGAGCACTGCTTGGAGTGTCCTGCGCCCTCCATCAAGCACTCTCCACCTTCTGCTCTTGCTCACATGTGATCAGTGACAACACTACTCTCTTGCTCACTGGATCCACCGAAATGTGCATATCTGCGCTGGTGCTTGGTATGGTGCACCCTCCGAAACCGCAACTTCCTTCTCTGGCTGGACAGTGGGGTTGGAGAGGCAGCCACTTGATGGGCCTGGGGGAAAGTAAAGACATGAATTAGAACTATTACGGTAAGAATGTTTTAAGTTACCATTATGCACATGATCATAGTTCACTGGCTGCCGACATCAAGTCAAAATGAGTGACTGTTGTATGCTATGTGGCTGAATTATATTTAATTTTGTCACCAGGCAGCTGAGAAGTTCCACTATTTCCACCTTCCACCGCCAGCATCTCTGCAACGCGGCTCATTTCCAGGGCCTCCTCCTTAGTTAAAGTCAGCAGTACCGTGATTGGAGAGCCACCATCGGTTTGTTGCCTCTCTCAGGTGTTCTGCGCTCTTCTCCTGCAAGGAGGGAAACAAGTGACCTTTGAGTGAGAGTGATGGCATGAGTGTAAAGGATGGACAGGCAACATCTGTTGAGAGTGACTATGAAGGAAAGGTGTAACATTACATTATGAGGTTAAGTGTCAGTAGTGGATGGTCAGATGGGGATGTGAGTAAATGCATAGACAATGAGGGAAGGGTGCTCCTGCAAGGTTGGTTGGTATGAGAAGTGAGCAGGATGACACGCACATCAGAATGTAGAGCAATGTGGCATTGTATTCAACTTTCTGGATCTCATGAGGTCGTTATGTTTCCTACACTGGATCCATGTAATTGAACAACATTCCTGCTGCTCACCTCTTCTGCAATCTCCAGCCATGCATTTTTCATCAGTGCCGCTGGCCTTTTCCTCCCATTAGCAGGATAGAGGATTTTCCTGCGGGCCCCAACTCCTTGGGAGTAATATCTCCAAGGAGACATCACTAAATATGGCAGCTGCTTTCTGCCTTTGTGCATAATTAAGGATTTAGTACTGTCAAAGTGTTATAGAGCAAACAATTCTCCTGTCACAATCTGGCTTCCATCTCCACCAGCCTTCAAATGACATCTGTGCATTTTGCCTTTAAATAGCTCAGCTGAAGTCACGTCATCAGTCAGCTCGTTAATTGGTCGAGAAAGCGGGAAGACTGATTCAAGCCACTGCAAAATGTGCCTCTCCAACTTCCGGGTTCCTGATGCGAGCCATAGCCCCCCCGCACCTACTCCAAGGTAAAAGTTCAGCCCCATGAGATAGAATCAGTCACCCTAGTTTGACAATTAAAATCTTGCCTTCATGGAGCTTAACAGATTCCAACCTCTAGATTAAAGCATATCACTGAGCTGTGTTTGCTTTATTCATTCCACAATTCAAAAGATTTGTTGTATTTTCAACCATCAAAAATACCTGTGTGCATAAAACAAATTGATTATTTATTACCTAAAAATGTTGATAAAAACCTTATATAAATTTAAGTTTGCTTACAAGCCAGAAATGTTAACTAGCTTCAATAAGCTAACATGAAATAGTGAAGAATTCAGAGTTCAAATCCAATCGGGTGCATGTTGTCTGTGCAGCGCTGATACATTTCTACCCTATCAAGTCTAGAGGTGACAAAAGCATGGATAAAGGTTTCACCGGTGATGGGGGCAGAAGTAGGGATGGAATTGGGTGAAATTGCAAGGTAGAAGATAGTTATCTGGGTGGTAGACAGAATCTGGGGTTTGAAGCTCAGTTCTGGGTTTCGGAGTCTGGTTGAGCCTGAGCGACTAACCAGGAAGTGAGATGGAGTTATAAAAACAGAGAATGCTGGAAATCTCAGCGGGTCAGGCAGCATCTATGGAGAGAAAAAAAAGTTAACGTTTCGGGGTGATGACCCTTCGTCAGAACTGCCGAATGTTCGAAAAGAGCACATTCTTAAACACTGAAAGGGGGAAGAGAAGAAAGAACAAAAGGGAAGGTCTGTGAGAGGGTGGAAGGTAGGAGAGATTAGTGACAAAAGGGATGATGGGCTGAATTGAAATGGTAATGATAGAGGTTAGAGAAAGGTTAATCTGGATGGGGTGTGAATGGCGTAGTGATGACCAGTTGCCATTATAGACAAAGAGGAAAAAAAAGAGAAAAAACATATGATTGTGGGGGCGGGTGGAGGGAAAGGGAGCCAAAGATGGCCAGAGGTTAAGCTCTGAAATTGTTGAACTCGATGTTGAGTCCAGAAGGCTGTAAAGTGCCTAAACGAAAGATGAGAAGCTGTTCCTCGAGCTTGCGTTGAGTTTCATTGGAACAGTGGAGGACTCCGAGGATGGAGATATCAGAGTGGGAGTGGAGAATTACAGTGACAGGCGACCGGAAGCTCAGGGTCACACTTACAGACTGAATGGGTGTTCAGCAAAGCGGTCACCCAATCTACGCTTGGTCTCCTTTACATCGTGAGCAGCGAATACTAAATTGAAAGTAGTACAAGTAAATCGCTGTTTCACCTGGAAGGATTATTTGGGGCCCTGGATAGTGGGAAGGGAGATGGAATTAGTGGGAAACCAAAAGAGTTAATGGTGGCTATTGAAAATAATGGTTTCAGTCTTTGTGACGGAAAAACCTTTGACTCATCTGTCACTTAAAAGTTGGATAGTCTGATATCATAGATGTTATCATGGATCAGGAGAAAATGTGCAGAGGTAGAATTGAGCATCATTCTGTATGGTAACTGACCCCATGCCTGCAGATGATGCCACAAAAGGGCAGCATGAAAGAGAAGAGGGCCAAGAATAGATCCTTCAAGAAATCCAGTGGTGACTATGCAGGGACAGGAAATAAAAATATTGCTGAAGATGTGCTAACTGGGCTCAGACATGCAGAAATTGAAACATGCAAAAGCAATCCCATTTAGTTCAGACCGTGGAGAACCATAGTGTGGTCCACCGTATCAGATTCCACAAAGAAGAAAACACTGCAAATCTATAAAGAAAATACAGGATGTAGTTACTAAAATTAATGTTCCGAGCAAAGGGCTGCGGAGTGCCCAGGAGAAATGGGAGATACTGTTCCTGAAGCCTGCGTTGGAGCACTGCAGGAGGCCAAATATGGCGCGATCAGCATCGGAAAGGGAGGAGTCACACTTGCAAACAGGATCTTTTACATCCACCTGAGAGAGCAGACAGGGCCTTGGTTTATCATCATCATCATCATCATGGGCAGTCCCTCGGAATCGAGGAAGACTTGCTTCCACTGTTAAAAATGAGTCCTTGGGTGGCTGAACAGTCCAATATGAGAACCACAGTCCGTCACAGGTGGGACAGATAGTCGTTGATGGAAAGGGTGGGTGGGACAGGTTTGCTGCACGCTCTTTCCGCTGCCTGCGCTTGATTTCTGCATGTTCTCGGCGATAAGACTCGAGGTGTTTGGCGCCCTCCCGGATGCACTTCCTCCACTTAGGGTGATCTTTGGCCAGGGACTCCCAGGTGTCAGTGGGGATGTTGTACTTTTTCAGGGAGGCTTTCAGGGTGTTCTTGTAACTTTTTCTCTGCCTCCACTTTGGCTCATTTGCCGTGAAGGAGTTCCAAGTAGAGCACTTGCTTTGGGAGTCTCGTGTCTGGCATGCAAACGATGTCGCTTGCCAAGCGGAGCTGATCAAGTGTGGTCAGTGCTTCAATGCTGGAGATGTTGGCCTGGTCGTGGATGCTAATGTTGGTGCGTCTGTCCTCCCAGGGGATTTGTAGGATCTTCAGAGGCATCGTTGGTGGTATTTCTCCAGTGGCTTGATGACTTGGTCTCTGAGCCATACAGGAGGGCGGGTATTACTACAGCCCTGTAGATCGTGAGCTTGGTGGCAGTTTTGAAGGCCTGGTCTTCAAACACACTTTCCCTCAGGCTGCATTGGCACACTGGAGGCTGTGTTGAATCTTGTTGTCAGTGTCTGCTCTTGTTGATAAGAGGCTCCCGAGGTATGGGAAATGGTCCACGTTGTCCAGGGCCGCACTGTGGATCTTGATGACTGGGGGGGCAGTGCTGTGCGGCGAGGACAGGCTGGTGGAGGACCTATGTCTTACGGATGTTTAGCGTAAGGCCTATGCTTTCGTATGCCTCAGTAAATACGTCGACTATGTCCTGGTGTTCAGCCTCTATGTGCGCAGATGCAGGCGTTGTCCGCGTACTGTAGCCCGACGACAGAGGTTGGGGTGGTCTTGGACCTGGCCTGGAGACGGCGAAGGTTGAACAGGTTCCCAGTGGTTCTGCCATGCTCCACCTCACAGTCAACAAGCTCCCTGCTGGAGTGGTTTAACGTCCCATCCGAAAGACGACACCTCCAACAGTGCACCATCAGTTACTGCACTGGAGTGTCAACTTGGATTTTTTGTGCTCAAGTTCCTGGAGTGGAACTTGAACTCTCAGCCTTTTGACTCAGAGGCAATGGTGCTACCCGCTGAACCACGGCTGAAGACAAGAGGGGTGAGGTTCACGAGAGGAAGTTCCTCACCGTATGGAAACAGAGCTGAGCACCACATTGACCTAGAAATTTGAAGAAAGAGCATAGAGGGTAAAGCTAAGGCCCTTGCTGAGGACAGATTGCTCAGGGTTAAAAGGGAATTGTGAAAACCCAGTAAGGAGAGGTTAGGAGACAGAGCAAAGAAAGTGAAAGGAATATGGATTAGGGGATTAGCTGGCATCCAAGAGTTTATGCTTCTCGTCTTTGTTACCTGAAAGGAAAAAACGTTTTATTTGTTCAAGTGACAGATGTGATGAAATTTGATGTGGAACTGAGGTCTGGGACCACTACATTATAGATTGAGCCGATATTGCTGAAGAGAGCCCATGTATGTGGCGGTGCATAGAAAGGGTGGATTGCATGAAACACAGAACATCTGTTGGGAGGAGTGATGGATCTGAAAAAAGAAAGGAGACCTCAGCTGAAATCCTTGCAGAATGGGCTCGTGGTGGAAGCAGGTGTTGAGGAAAGATAGCTGTGAAAGTAGGTCTTGGCAAATAAACAGTCACAAACAAGAAGCGAAAGGCTTAACAATGATGAACAGGAAGAAACAAGAAAATTGTGACTAAGAAACAGGATTTCAAGGCTGGTTTCACTGAGAGAGAAATGATAGTGCACCTAAGAAAAAAAACATCAGAAATCTGAAATTAAAGATAGAAAATGCTGACTGCAAACTACTTAATAGAAAAGCAGGAAACAGATGTTATAAAAGATTATCTCAGTGAGGCATTATGCGCATTATTCCTCAGCAATCAACTAAAGACATGATTCCATAATTTTTTCAGGTCAAACATCAACTGATGAACCATTACACCATGAGAGTCACTTTCATGTTCTTAATATTACCAAAGTTACATAAAAAGAAAACATTGAGGTGCAAAAAGTATTTTAACGTTATGCAGAGTGTCATTAAGCACATTAGAACTTAGTATTGGTATTATTTTCATGTTTGCAGTAACCCATTTAAAATTACATTAATCAGAAAATCTAGGCCTCAATACCACTAGGATTCTTCCAGGCAGTCAGTTATTCATTCTAAACAATTAGTTTTCTCATTATTAAATATCTTTACCGCCCACCATTCTACAGGTATGCAAGAGCAGTTATGAGCAATATGCCCTCATTTATTCATCTCTCCTGTAGGGTAAATGATTAGGCTTTGCTTGGCAACTTTCTCTCATAATGCATATTTATCTGGCACATTCTAAATAATCATCACCTGCACAGATACAATTAATTGCTTCCACCCAGACAAAAGCAATTTCACTTTATCCTGACACTGTTTTAAATTATTCAACATATTTGTGGAAATAAGTTGAAGGGAATAAATCCATTTGAGTTCAAATAGTTATAAATCAGTCACATTAGACTGGCGATTTTGGTCTCTTGGCCTCGAATGGAATTACCATCTTTTAACAAGCTCTATTAGTTTATAGGTTATCAAACATGTGTATTCATCATGGGCATGACATCTACACACACTAACAATAAAACACAAGCCACAGTCAGAGTACATTCCCCCTCCGCCACCACCCCCAAGCCTGATACTCATTAATCTTGTAAATTTCACCATCAGTTTTCTCCACTTTACCTTTTTTGCTATTTTATTAAATAAACCATTTTGAGGAAAATTAAAATGAGAAAAATATTTCAAGATTTCAGGTCTGAAACATGTCTGGTCCCACAACAATTGTCTCTGGTTTGCATAAAAATAGTCTCATTCTTACAACACAAAGTACCAACGTTTATTATGGGCTGTGTATGTGACAGACTGCAAAGCTCAATAAAGCTGTGTGAATAAAGATAATTTCACCCAGGGAGACAAGGCAATTAAAAAATCTCCCAGCACATGATTAAATTGACAAGTGTCTCGGATCAAAATTGGCTGTGCAGCTTTCTGGCCTGATGATTGGTGCATGGGGAATTATGTTTTTTATTATACTTTTACGCCTAGTGCATGCTCTATTAGCACTAGTTAGAGATTCAAGAATAGCATAACCAGATGCAAAGTAAACTTCAGTTTACTCTGCTCTAAGAAATGCACCTGTATCACAACTTCAGAAAAACATCCTGTACTGCACTACCCAAGACAACTACATCTGAGTAAGAATCCTAAGTTATGTGTGTTTGTGATCTGCGGCCTGTGCCCAATAGGAACTGGATTAAGAGTGCTCAAACTCATGTCATGTAGGACCACTGCAGTCAGCAGAAAGTGCATCATCCTATCTGGGACTGATTGAAGACTAGATTCCAGAGATGAATGAAAACTGTAGTGATCTACTGTGTTACCCTATTCCTTTCTTTTCAACAGGTGAAAGTCTAGGACTTGATATCTAAACATTTATACTTTAGGGCATCCAGTTGAGATTTAAACAGCTCTATCAGAAATTGTAACACCTTTCTTCGTAAAATAGAAAAGCTAATAATGTTGAGATCAAAATACAAACATTATGTAGACTTTATTGAATGTTGCTCAAAACCCCAAATAAGGTGTCTCATTACAAAAGAGCTTCACACTGCCATAGGTTTACAGAATGGAATGGTTCTCTGGCATGGCATCAGAAAGACTAGTTGAAGAAAAAAAAACATACAATATTTTATGCTTGAATTTCTATTGTTTTCTGTGAATGCATAACTCACCCCCTTTCATGTTACTCGAGGTCTGTAGCATTGTGAGAAGCACATATAAAATAGGAAAAATCTATATTTAAATAGCTGACTAATTTTCTATGTGCAGCACAATCAAAAATTATTTTTTCAAGTCATAATTTCACCACTCAATTATTTTCACTCTGGTCACAAATGATAAATTCATTTATTCTCTGTGAATTCTAAAAAGTGACATAATAAATTCATGATCAGACAAAGTTACAAATATGTGGTCACACAGTAATGTTCAAAGTTCATATCTTTTTCTTTTAACATAATTTACAGCTCATCACAAAAGCTGGTCTTTTTTGGAAGTATACTGCTGAAGGTTTGTCTTGTGTATGTATTTTTCCCCACACATATTCCAAAATATGTATGAAATGCTCCATCACTCCCTAGCCTGCAACTGTAAGCCAACGGTTGATCCTGGTCATTTGGCACTTGGTTTACTGTTCTGAGCATTTTTCGTATTGTGGGTATCATTCTGCATTTCAGCAAGCACCTGGTTCCTCTGGAGCTGCAACTCTTCAAGATTCTTCCAAAGTTCCTCACGATCCTGTTCTTTCTTCTTTTCACTGCAAGATTAAACATGCAATACTAGTACCAAAAGTGTGAAGTAGATTTACAGAGGGAATATTAATAGGGAGAAATTATACTTTATAGCTTTCTGTAATTCATCTTACTATTTAATTGTTGCAATCTAACATTTCAGTGGATCTTTTCAAAATACAGGCCTAAAAAAGTTTTTTTTTAAATAAATGATTAATATTGACCAGAAATGATCAAATAAAATAAACCATTAAACAATGCTTCATGTAAAAAAAAAGATTCAGCTTATTCTCTTACAATAAAGTAGCCATATAAAATGTCCTTTATACAAACACCTTCTTGTATGACTCTTAAATAGGACATTATAGAAAGTAAGACTGCTATACATTTCATTACAGTATGATTTTTATTGCATTGCACAAAAGCTATTCAGCTCCAAAAAAGGATAATTTTTAACTTTTGTTTGAAAAACAATCACGCAAATTTAGAAAAGTTAGTGGACAGCTTGCCATCCTAATGATTAAAACCATCAATTAGTAATTCATTTGCAGTGCATCTGCATCATAGAAACATAGAACATAGGTGCAGGAGTAGGCCATTCGGCCCTTCTAGCCTGCACCGCCATTCAATGAGTTCATGGCTGAACATTCAACTTCAGTACCCCATTCCTGCTTTCTCGAATACCTCTTGATCCCCCTAGTAGTAAGGACCTCATCTAACTCCTTTTTGAATATATTTAGTGAATTGGCCTCAACAACTTTCTGTGGTAGAGAATTCCACAGGTTCACCACTCTCTGGGTGAAGAAGTTCCTCCGCATCTCGGTCCTAAATGGCTTACCCCTTATCCTTAGACTGTGACCTCTGGTTCTGGACTTCCCCAACATTGGGAACATTCTTCCTGCATCTAACCTGTCGAACCCCGTCAGAATTTTAAATGTTTCTATGAGGTCCCCTCTCATTCTTCTGAACTCCAGTGAATACAAGCCCAGTTGATCCAGTCTTTCTTGATAGGTCAGTCCCGTCATCCCGGGAATCAGTCTGGTGAACCTTCGCTGCACTCCCTCAATAGCAAGAATGTCCTTCCTCAGGTTAGGAGACCAAAACTGTACACAATACTCCAGGTGTGGCCTCACCAATGCCCTGTACAACTGTAGCAACACCTCCCTGCCCCTGTACTCAAATCCCCTTGCTATGAAGGCCAACATGCCATTTGCTTTCTTAACCGCCTGCTGCACCTGCATGCCAACCTTCAATGACTGATGTACCATGACACCCAGGTCTCTTTGCACCTCCCCTTTTCCTAATCTGTCACCATTCAGATAATAGTCTGTCTCTCTGTTTTTACCACCAAAGTGGATAACCTCACATTTATCCACATTATACTTCATCTGCCATGCATTTGCCCACTCACCTAACCTATCCAAGTCGCTCTGCAGCCTCACAGCATCATGCTACATAAACACTGAGTTAGATATTTCTTGCTGCTGCATATACTGACCCCTCAGCTAAAACTAAAATGACCAAAATGGTACATGACACGTATGTTATTTTAACACCATCATTCTGCCGCAGCACAAAATCCAACACCCATGGCCATATTATTATAAATGCAATAATTTTAAAAAGCCACATTCAAGGACAATTGAAATTATTACGCCTATTGAAAACAGCTTTTATCAGGTACTTAGTCAAAAGGTTATTTATAGTCTGCCACCACAGTTATATCGCTTCCGCTCATAAGCCATTCATATGTTGTAATATACATGATAAGAAGGTGGCGCTGAGCTATTTCACAAGTCAGCTAATGAAGATTGGAACACCCGAGAGAGAAATCAGCAGCCTAGTGATGCAACAGCCCATTGGTGTACAAACATACTACATCACAGGATGGTAAATGTAGTTTCACTAGCTATACACAGCAAATGCTTGCTGTCAACTGAGTTATCAGGAGATGTACTGAAAGGAGTCACAGTACATTTCCCCCTCACTCTCATGAAGATGAAAAACAAAACAAATCAGGAGAGCAGGTTGTGCGAGTGAGTTACAAAGGGCCATTTGTAGAAGCAGGTGAACAACTTGCTTGTCCACACTCTCAATCTGTTTTTTCTCTAAGCAGTGAAGAGGGCCAATAAACACTTAGAAAGGGGACAATATAAAACAATAAATGAAAGATGATTGCATACCGCTGTCTTTCTGCTTTGTATGATGCTGTAAGTTCATCGAACAGTGCCCCATTCATCTCCATTAATGTTTTTAGTACGTTGTAAACGAGTGCTACAATGGTTCTGTAAAACAAGTTTGCATTCACTTAAATGTACAAAATGGTTACAGTTACAGAAGGATTTATGGAATCAAGAACATGTGAATAGATGTAAATAAACTGAAAATATCTGATCTTAGAGGTATCGAAGATGGAACACAGTATAGAAAAGATAGATCCAAAACACTAAACTAAACAGAGAAGTTCAAACTAGCAAAGGGCAAACTTGGCAGCGATGTGAAGAAGTTACACAAAAAGAGCTCAACACACAGATTGGTATTCCAGGTAGAGTAGTGGAACACCATGGAAAATTTAGCTGGAAGTTGTGATGGAAGAATAATCAGCTTCCTCACAACGGATGAGCGAACCTGGGTGGAATGGCCTTCATTCTCTATCTATCTTGTGAACACTACACTTTTTAGATTATAGTAGGGATTCTGAACAAAAACGCTCCGACACGTTTTGAGGGCGCTCCTGAGGCGGTAGTGCGGCGCTGAGGTCCCTCCTTCATTTAAAGGGAAGGGCCGCTGCGGACTCTGCAGCCCCTTTGGTGGGGACCTCTGGGCCACCAAGGGCATTTTTGACCGGACACAAAAGGCAGTGCCGTGCTGCATGATGGCGGCCCAGTCAAAATGAGGGCTGCCATTGTCGGGACGATGAGAATGACAGACGACAATAAAACAGGGTAGCCCGGGGCGTACACACCCTCCCCTTTAAGGGGAGCCCCGGGCGGATGTCAGTGCCCCGTGACATCGTCGTGTGCGCCTCGACTCGGGACACAAAATGCAGGGCGTGGCACTAAATGGCAATCGCCCCCAAAATCTCAGGGGCAACTTAATCGAGGCGCCACCGCCGACTGCCCATGGGTGAAAAGGGGTTTGCGCCTACCAGTGGCACGAATGGGCCGGATAAAAGGGCAATTTCGGCCCCCAAGCCTCTGACCTCCTCTTGTAGCTACAGTATTGATGTGGCTGGTCCACTGGAGGAGAAGAGGCCCGGTCGCCGCTGGAGGAGAAGAGGCCCGATCATTGTCGATGAGGGAAGGCTCGTGCGTGAGGTAGGCCCAAACCTGTTTTTGTAGATAGTCGAAGGTTCACCGAGGGTCGCTTGGAGCAGCTGAGTCGTCCGTGGGGAGCGAGAAGCGAGGGTCCAGTTGGAGGGGACTTTGTAGCGAGGAGGTCGGTCTGGAAGGTAGGCCACAGTTTGGGGGGGGGGGGGGATGGGCAGTGGGTCCTTGTAGCACGGTTTAAGGGGTAGATAGAGTGTTTTGAGGGTTAGGTTAGACAGTGAGGGTGGGGGGGGGCGGGGGAGATTTGAGGGAGAGAGGTGGAAGATGGCAGATGGTCAGAGGAAGGTTTGTTCGGGGAGAGCTCCTTCGGGAGCTGCTATCCCATCCAGCATCTTGGATCACACACCAAAGATCCAGGGCACAGCCCTGGACAATGTGGACCACTTTCCATACCTCGGGAGCCTATTATCAGCAAAGGCAGACATCGACAACGAGATTCAACACCGCCTCCAGTGCACCAGCGCAGCCTTCAGCCACCTGAGGAAAAGAGTGTTCGAAGATCAGGCCCTCAAATCTGCCACTAAGCTCATGGTCCACAGGGCTGTAGTGATACCCACCCTCCTGTATGGCTCAGAGACGTGGACCATATACAGTAGACACCTCAAAACGCTGGAGAAATACCACCAATGATGTATCCGCAAGATCCTGCAAATCCCCTGGGAGGATGGACGCACCAACGTCAGTGTTCCTGATCAGGCCAACATCCCCAGCATCGAAGCACTGACCACACTCGACCAGCTCTGCTGGGCGTGCCACACTGTTCGCATGCCTGACACAAGACTCCCAAAGCAAGCGCTCTACTCGGAACTCCTACAAGGCAAGCGAGCCCAAGGTGGGCAGAGGAAACGTTTCAGGGGCACCCTCAAAGCCTCCTTGATAAAATGCAACATCCCCACCAAAACCTGGGAGTCCCTGGCCAAAGACTGTCCTAAGTGGAGGAAGTGCATCCGGGAGGGCACTGAGCACCTCAAGTCTCATCGTCGAGAGCATGCCGAAACCAGGCGCAGGCAGCGGAAGGAGCGGCGGCAAACCAGTCCCACCGACCCTTTCCTTCAACGACTGTCTGTCCCACCAGTTACAGAGACTGTAATTCCCGTATTCCAGTGACTGTTCAGACACCTAAGAACTCACTTTTAGAGTGGAAGCAAGTCTTCCTCGATTTCGAGGGACTGCCTATGATGCTGATGATGGCTGGCCCAGTTAAGTTTCTGGTAGGAGAGATCTGCGGTAGAGGAGGATGCCTAAAATTATGCCCACTCTTTGGGCCCAAGTTTCCACATGATTCGCGCCTGATTTTTAGGAGCAACTGGTGGAGAACGGACTATTTTAGAAATCGCAATTCTCCACATTTTTTTTTCTGCAGTTCTAGTCAGGTAGAACAGTTCTAGTTTAGAACAGAATTTTTTCTTCAAAAGGGGGCGTGTCCGGCCACTGACGCCTGATTTGAAAGTTTCCACAGTGAAAATGTACTCCAAACTAAAGTAGAATGGAGCCAGTGAAGATTTTTGTAGAACTGAAAAAGCCTGTTCTACACATTAAAAAATCAGGCGCAGGTTACAAATTAGGCGTCCAGAACGAGGTGGGGGGGGGAAGGGAACTCATTAAATTCGACAATAAATCCTTATTTATACTTCTACAAATATTATACAAATAAATCCAACCTGAATAAACATTTATAAGCCAAGAAAAGATTAAATAAACCATCTTCCTACCTGTGTGAAAGCGCTTCAGCCAGGGAGAATTCTGCAGCCGTTCGTGCCGCTGAGCGGGAGGGGGGGGGGGGAGAGAGAGAGAGAGAGAGGGGGAGGGAGAGAGAGAGAGGGGGAGGGAGAGAGAGAGAGGGAAGGGGGGGAGGGAGAGGGAGGGAGGGAGAGGGAGAGGGGCGAGGGAGGGAGAGGAGAGGGAGGGGGAGAGAAGGGGGGGGAGAAGAGGGGGGGGAAGAGGGGGGGGGGAAAGAGGGGGAAGAGAGGGAGGGGGGGTCGGGGAGCGGGTGTCGGGTCGGGTTGGGTGGGGGGGGGGAGCGGGCCTCGGGGGGGGGGGGAGAGCGGGCCTCGGGTCGGGGCGGGGGGGGGAGCAGGTCTCGGGTCTCGGCGGGGGGTGGGGGGGGAGAGTGGGCCTCGGGTCGGGTCGGGGGGGGAGCGGGCCTCGGGTCGGGGCGGGAGCGGGTGTCGGGTCGGGTCGGATCTGGTCGGCGCGGGGAGGGAGCGAGTGTCGGGTCTGGTCGGGCGGGGAGCAGGAGCTGGCCGTGGGAGGAGCCTCATTCACGCAGCCCCAGTGAGGCCATTCAGCCAGGGCTAGGGGCTGCGTGCTTCGGGCCCCTCCCACACAGTTCGGCGCCTGGAGCTACTGCACTTGCGTGCCGACTGTAGCGCGCATGTGTAGAGGTCACGGCACTGTTTTCAGCGCTGGGACCTGGCTCCGCCCCCCCCACAGCTCGTGCTGGCTGCGCCGAGTGCCACAGGACCTGTAAGTAGGTGCAGAATACCGAGGATTTTTTTAGGCGCTGTTTTAGGCGCGAAAAACGGGCGCCCAGCTTGGAGGGGCGCCCGTTTTTTTTCTTGTGGAAACTTGGGCCCTTTGGGTCTCTAAGGTTATCAGGACAGGTTCAAGGAATTGGGGCTATTTTCATTGGAGAATCTGGATCAGAAGTAGTACAATTAAAGTTTTTAAAATCATAAGGGATCCTGACCAGTTGGGTAACATATTTGAGATGGATAAGGATGAGAATACAAGGAGACATGCATATAAAATACATAGGCAGGAAGTTAGATTAAATGTTACAAAGTATTTCTTTCACAAAGAGTCATTGCCCTCTGGAACAGATTACTGAAGCATGTGGTGTGTAAGGATTCTCTGCAGTCATTCAAAAGGGAGCTGGACAATTCTTGAGAGAGGAGGGCATTTCCAGTTATACAGCGTAAAGCTTGGGAATAGCAACATTTATGAGTCACTGCAGTCTCCTGGAGCTTTGCTCCATTGGCTTATAGGATTAGAAAGGAATTTCTAACAAGCTTTTTCCTACACTGGCCTCAGGGATTTTGCCTCTCAAGAGATTGCATGACGATGAGGAGAACTTGTATCAAGGAGAATTACTATCAACTAAACAATACAAAACAGTTGAAAAAGCATTCACATTACAACTGTAATGCCAGTCTGCACTAACACAGCAAATGCAGTCTGAATCTGCAGTCGGGCTTTAACCTGACGCGAGTGAGGCCCCCTAAACAGGAGTCATTTCAGAATGGACTGAATTGGTACACTACAAACATGCTTTCATCAGGAGATGAAAATGTAAACCCAGTTCAGACAAATGAGGTGAAGGTCTCCTCTCTCTGAAGACTGGAATAGATCCAAAATGAAGTGCAATTGGGGTATTTTTAACCCAACTATCTGGTGGACAGATAATAGTATAAAACTGCCTCTGCAAAATACAAAGAAAAAAAATATTTGTATTGCAACAGCAACCTGTAAAGCCAGCATTGAAAAACTGATGTAAAAAAACTTTGTAGGTCTATTTAAGAATGGATGAATGTATCATTGTTATCCATAATTCTCAGCGCCAATTTTCTCAAGATAGTCAAAATATATATTTTTTATAAATGAAAAAAGCTTACGGGTTCCAGTGTTCCTTGGAGATTCTGTATAAACTACCAAACATAATTGGTAGAATTTTCTCAGAGTTATCTTCAATCAGGCTAAGAATGTACTCATTATTCCAGAAATACAAAGCTCTTTCTGCAACCTGTGGAGATGAAAACTAAGCTGAAAACATCTAAATTTCAAATAAACAATTTCACAAGATTATTTACTGAAAGCACAGGAATTAGTTCCCTGAGCAAATGTTTTTATCATGCCATATTTCAGATCCCACGGCCAGGTGCACTGATAAGTGTAGGAAAAGGGGAAGTCACTTAACTGACTCTTTCCTTTTCAGATATGAAGTCGCATCCTATACAAATAGACTAATCAAATTTTTCTTTCTTCCTCCCCAAATATAAATTTAGCTCGTTTTCAGAGCATGCATAACCAATTATCATTCCCGAATCCCACCATCATTTAGTCAACATTTTGATGCTCACAAAGAAAAAAAGGGTGCTTGTAACTTCCACATTGATCTCTGAACTGTTTAAATACAGTTCTACTTTTACCATAAACGCCATCACAATGAATGTGGAACAGTTAATGACAGAAAGAAAATTAAAATGATTCCAAGCAAATGACCCTCATTGTTTTACATTTTGCTCTTGTATGCATGGGAAGGACAGGCATATGTAGGTTATTAGAACTTTTTTTTTTTTGCAAGTCAAGTGGAGAGTAAATCCTTCTCTGCTATGCCTCAACAGTGTTCTAATCTTGACCCGAGCATACCAGGATCATATTTCCCATTCTAGGCAAACTGATGCCTTTTCATGCAGAGGGCCCAAAAGGACTTTGTTCTGACTGCCCAAACTGATATTGCCTTTACAGCTAGCAGAAAGAAATGTTCATTCCATGGCAACAATTTTAGATTTCCACCAACAGTTGTAAGTCGGTGGAGCAGCCGTACTGTGGTGGGAGCACTCCTGCTCCTCCTGGTTCCACAAAACTTTTCCTAAACGAATTTTTGGGTCTTTTCTTTAACACCCATCAGGACCATTGGTTAGACCGCACAACACCTGATACAAATGGGTGGAGTGTGCAACACGCACATTCAATTCATTTGTCCTTGAAAATTGCATTTAGGGTTCTACAAAAGCGCAGGACCCCAATTTGCATATTTAAAAAGCCTCCTGCCGGAAACAGGCGGGCAAGCTACTCGGCCATTTACAGGCCTGCCTGAAAGTTGCATCAGGTGCTGCCCCAATATTCAATGGCCAGCCATCCAGTAAAAAGTGTAAATGGTGGCCACCAGTTGAAATTTGTGCATCCGTTTCTGAATTCAAACCCAGGTTAATAAGAATATAAGAAATAGGAACAGGAGTAGGCCTTACAGCCCTTCGAGCTTGCTCCGCCATTCAATATCATGGCTGATCTGATCATGGACTCAGCTCCATTTCCCTGCCAGCTCTCCATAACCTCTTATCGTTTAAGAAACTGTCTATTTCTGTCTTAAATTTATTCAATGTCCCAGCTTCCACAGCTCTGAGGCAGCGAATTACACAGATTTACAACCCTCAGAGAAGAAATTTCTTCTCATCTCAGTTTTAAATGGACGGCCCCTTATTCTAAGATCACGCCCTTTAGTTCTAGTCTCCCCCATCAGTGGAAACATCCTCTCTGCATCCATCTTATCAAGCCCCCTCATAATCTTATATGTTTCGATAAGATTACCTCTCATTCTTCTGAATTCCAATGAGTAGAGGCCCAACCTACTCAATCTTTCCACATAAGTCAATCCCCTCATCTCCGGAATCAACCGAGTGAACTTTCTCTGAACTGTCTCCAAAGCAAGGATATCCTTTCGTAAATATGGAAACCAAAACTGCACACAGTATTCCAGGTGTGGCCTCACCAATACCCTGTATAGCTGTAGCAAGACTTCCCTGCTTTTATACTCCATCCCCTTTGTAATAAAGGCCAAGATTACATTGGCCTTCCTGATCACTTGCTGTACCTGCATACTATCCTTTTGTGTTTCATGTACAAGTACCCCCAGGTCCTGCTGTACTGCAGCACTTTGCAATCTTTCTCCATTTAAATAATAACTTGCTCTTTGATTCTACAGGAGAAAGTTCAATGGAAACAGCTGCACCACTTTACAACAACAACTTGTATTTATATAGCACATTTAACGTAGCAAAACATCCACAGGCATTTCACAGAAGCATTATAAAAAACAATTTGACACCGAGCCACATAAGGAGATATTAGGGCAGATGACCAAAGCTTGGGTCAAAGAACCAGGCTTTAAAGAGAGTATTAAAGGAGGAGAGAGAGAGAGAGAGAGAGAGAGTCGTGGAGAGATTTAGGGAGGGAATTACAGAGCTTAGTCCTAGGCAGCTGAAGACACGACCATCACTGGTGGAGTGATTAAAGCTGTGAATGCACAACAGCCAGAAGTGGAGGAGTGCAGCTATCTTGAGGGGTAGTAGGACTGGAGGAGGTTACCGACATAGGGAGGGGCGGGGCCATAGATGGATTTGAAAACAAGGATGAGAATTTTAAAATCGAGGTGTTGCTTAGCTGAAGCCAATGTATGTCAGCAAACACAGGGGTGATGAGTGAATGGGACTTGGTGTGAGGTAGGATATGGGCAGCAGATTTTTGGATGACCTTAAGTTTATAGAGGGTGGAAGATGGGAGGTCAGCCAGGAATGTGTTGGAATAGTCAAGTCTAGAATAGGAAGGGCATGGATAAGGCTTTCAGCAGCAGATATGCTGAGGCAGGGGTGGAGTCTGGCAATGTTACAAAGGTGGAAATAAGCAGTCCTGGTGATGGTGCAGATATGTGGTCGGAAGTTCATCCTGGGGTGAAATATGTCACTAAGATTGCGAACAGTCTGGTTCAGCCACGGACTAATGAAGTACTACTCAGTAAAATAATGGGACTAAAGGCAGACAAGTCCCCTAGACCTGATGGCTTACATCTTAGGGTCTGAAAAGAAGTGGCTGCAGAGATAGTGGATGCATTGGTTGTAATCTACCAAAATTCCCTGGATTCTGGAAAGGTCCCAGTGGATTGGAAAACCACAAATGTAACTCCCCTATTTAAAAAAGGAGGCAGACAGAAAGCAGGAAACTATAGACCAGTTAGCCTAACATCTGTTGTTGGGAAAATGCTGGAGTCCATTATTAAGGAAGCAGTAGCAGGACATTTGGAAAAGCATGATTCAATCAAGCAGAGTCAGCATGATTTTATGAAAGGAAAATCATGTTTGACAAATTTGCTGGAGTTCTTTGAGGATGTAACGAGTAGTGTGGATAAGGGGGAACCAGTGGACGTGGTGCATTTGGATTTCCAGAAGGCATTCGATAAGGTGCCACATAAGAGGTTATTGCACAAGATAAAAGCTCACAGGGTTGGGGGTAATATATTAGCATGGATTGAAGATTGGCTAACAAAACAGAGTCGGGATAAATGGGTCATTTTCCGGTTGGCAAAGTGACTAGTGGGATGCCGCAGGGATCGGTGCTGGGACCTCAACTATTTACAATCTATATTAATGACTTGGATGAAGGGACCGAGTGTAATATAGCCAAGTTTGCTGATGATACAAAGATGGGTGGGAAAGCAAATTGTGAGGAGAACACAAAAAATCTGCAAAGGGATATAGACAGGCTAAGTGAGAGGACAAAAATTTGGCACATGGAGTATAATAAGAGGTTATCCACTTTGGCAGAAATAATAGAAAAACAAATTATAATTTAAATGGAGAAAAATTACAAAGTGCTGCAGTACAGAGGGACCTGGGGGTCCTTGTGCATTAAACTCAAATAGTATGTAGGTACAGCAAGTAATCAGGAAGGCAAATGGAATGTTGGCCTTTATTACAAGGGGATAGAGCATAAAAGCAGAGAAGTCCTGCTACAACAGTAAAGGGTATTGGTGAGGCCACACCTGGAGTACTGCATAGAGTTTTGGTCTCCGTATTTAAGGATATACTTGCATTGGAGGCTGTTCAGAGAAGGTTTGCTAGGTTGATTCCGGAGATGAGGGGGTTGACTTATGAAGATAGGTTGAGTAGGTTGGGCCTGTACACATTGGAGTTCAGATGAATGAGAGGTGATCTGATTGAAACTTATAAGATAATGAGGGGGGCTTGACAAGGTGGATGCAGAGAGGATATTTCCACTCATAGGGGAAACTAAAACTAGGGGACATAGTCTTAGAATAAGGGGCTGCCCATTTAAAACTGAGATGAGGAGAAATTTCTTCTCTCAGAGGGTTGTAAATCGATGGAATTCTCTGCCCCAGAGAGCTGTGGAGGCTGGGTCATTGAATATATTTAAGGCGGAGATGGACAGAATTTTGAGCGATAAGGGAGTAAAAGGTTATGGGGAGCAGGCAGCGAAGTGGAGCTGAGTCCATGATCAGATCAGCTATGATCTTATTGAATGACGGAGCAGGCTCAAGGGGCCAAATGGTCTACTCCTTCTTCTAGTTCTTATGTTCAGACAGTTGCCAGGGAGAGGGTTGAAGTTGGTGGCTTGGGAACATTGTTTGGAGTGGGGACCAAAGAGAATGGCTTCCATCTTACCAACATTTAGTTGGAGGAAATTTCTGCTCATCCAGTACTGAATGTCAGTCTGACAATTTAGAGTCAGTGGAGGAGTCGCAAGAGGTAGTGGTATTTTTAACATTGAGATTTATTACAGTCACTGATGTAATAAGCATTATTTATCTAAAATAGGCATCATATTTTAGAAAGCCCTCTTTGATAACATCCATTACTGGATATGCTAATTTAAAAATAATTAAGAGCAAATTGTAATACTTTCTCCTTTTTCATTTTACAATTCTTATATGGTTCAGAATTCTTGTTATGCTGCTATCAGTATTATAGAAGCTGATGAATAGAACATAATTCTATTATCCTAATATTTTCCTGGAATACAATCTTTGCAAGTCCAGTGAAGAAGTCCATAATGATCTATTATAAGTACCGTGGTTCATTGTCACAACAGGGAAAAGAGACTGAGATTTACAAATATACATATCAGAACATTGCAATTATAAAACAATTATTACAGTTGGGCTCATCAGGCACAAACTCCTTACCTGGAAGTGTGGATTTGACACACACTTGGCTATTTGCTTGAATAAAGGTTCTTGGATCTTTTTGAACTGAGAAGGTTCTATCACGTCCAAAATTTCTTCTATTTCACCCAAGTACATAACCTAAGAGCAGACATTTGAAGTTGCACTGATCAGTCATTAAAAATATGTATATGTTGTCAAACAACTCAAAATATTTATTCTCTTTCTAGTGCATAGAATAGGAAGTCAATTTTACCACTTAAAAGAGCAATTCTTGTCCAAAACGATTTTTATTATTATTTTTTTTTTAAAGTGGTCTGGGACACAATAAAGGCCACCACCACCTTCTCAGGGCAACATTAAGCATGGCTTTGCCAGCAATGCCCACATCTTGAGAACAAATAAAAATAGCAAATAATAATCTTGTATCAATGAGTCTACCAGTTAAAAATATTTGTGAAAATTATACATGCTACTAACAAACAAGAACCACTGGAAAGACAATAAAAACCATCTCATTAAATCTTATCCCCCTCCTCTCCTGAAGGCAGCTCCTCATGCTGCACATGGTTTCATGACCAACATGAACCTCTGGAACCTTCTCCAAGTGTCCATTTTGCAAACATGAGTCTGGACAGAGTATTCCAGGTTATCTGATTATGCAGAATCGCATTTGAATCTGGTACAATCCTCAACGAGGGAAGATACATGCACACTTCCAGCAAGGAAATAACAGATTGTGATCAAGTGTTGAAATTGTGGATTATTTCCCCTCCACAGACAAGGGTCAAGCCTGGAACTGTCCTAGTCTATACAGTTCAGCACCACACCACAGAATGCATTTAAATAATCAGTCATTTGAGGAGCTCTTAGAACTACTTTTCTTCAGTATGAAATGGTTGCTTTGTTTTCAATATGTAAAATATGAGCATAGGTCCCTTTCACTTCATTTTACTGATGATAAAACCCTGTTTGTACCTATAAGCACAAAAATCGGGTAAGTTTTGTGTAGGCTTCAGAAGGGCAGCAACTCATTTTATACAGTGATATATTCCATGTATTCTACAGAGGAAGTTAAGGTCATAGGGGAAAGTGAATAACTTACCTCTTTTTGACTGACAGTTTTGGGCCAAAATTTTAGTAATCCTCTAATGACCTACAGGAAACCATAAAATTATATTTACATATGTATGAGATCATAAATCAAGATATACTTTAATTCGCAACAGAGAAAATCATAAGGTAATTACAATACTTTCCTTTATTCCTACATAGATTGAGAAAAGTCTAATTAAGTCGTACAAATATATGACGACAACTGGTGTACCTTTTAAGTTCTTAAAAACAGACTATCTTTGAACATTAAACAAAGATTATGCAAATATATGTATGCAACGAAAGTATATTTCGATATCAAATTATTCCAGTTTGTAAACCCTATCAAAAGCAGAATATTTACAAATAAAGCACAATTATAAATAAATTGCATTATTAAAAAATAACTTTGCATACAAATGCACTGTTAAATGCAACCTTGCTTTGTGAGTTTCAGTCTGTACCAATTATGACTTTTAAAAATTAATTACAAAATGAGTGCAGAACCAGACTACTGGCCTCTCATTATTCAATGACGATTGCTGTCCCTGTAGTGTGGGATGATCATAAGGTTTTAAATCAAGACGAGAAGATTGAGCTCGTGTATAACTTATCAAAATCAATGTGGTGCACTGTTATAAAGAAAATATTCTTGGGAAGCTGAGTGTCACAACTTTTAGACTGTACCAAATATTACTTTCATACTCGGTGCCAAGGACCGCTCCCATGAATGAGCACCTGCTCCCGATGAACTAAAGTGTGATTTAATATGCAGAACATCTAGCAATCTAGCATCGCCCAGGGTTGATCAGAACACTTGTTATCGTGATTTGTTTATTGGAAATGTCACAAGCCCTCTCATTCTAGTCTTCAGAGTAAAAGAAAAATCACCATCAGACCGTATGACTTAGGCAATGACCTATAAATCAAGTTTATTAAACATAAAAATGAAACTACAGCAAATGAGCAGCACAGCTGATTTATTTCCATTACATTTAATTTAAAGTTCCTTAGTTCAAAAGAGAATACAAGATGCAATGTTTAACTAACTTTAGAACACCCAATTTAAAAGATCTATACTTTATATGCAAGGCCATACAACAACTCGCATTTATATCGCGCCTTTAAAGTAGTAAAGCATCCCAAGGCACCTCACTGGAGCAATATTAAACAAAACACAGAGCCACTTAAGGAGATATTTGGACAGATGACCAAAAGCTTGATCAAAGAGATAGATTTTAAGGAGTGTCTTAAACAAGGAGAGAGGCAGAGAGGTTTACCACTCATGGAGTCTCTGTCTGCACACCTGTCTAGCATAACAGGAAGAATTATTGAACTGGCAAAATGTTGCTAAGTATATTTATTTGCCTAGGATGAAGCAGGCAAAGAATCCCGTCCTCCTTTGAGCAAACAGGTTCCCACAGCCAGCCCCAGCCAGCAACAGAAGCTGAACATTGGCTCTCTAGTGGGCAGTTTGGCATGCGCTCGCTCACAGCATAAAGGCTGATCAGCTGGCTCAACAAGCTGCTCAATTATCAGTTGGTATGGGCATCTGTTTTACCACCCACTTGTCAGTGAGGCCACAAAATGATTGGCACTCAAGTCAATTTGATTAGAGCAGGGTCCAATAGAATTTGCTGACTAGCCATAGATGTGGCTATATTGACACTGATTTAGCCACATGCAATAATTTAAGTAGAAAACTAAACTTACAATACAGGTAAATGAATTTCACATGTAGATTTACTTAACATCTATTATCATTCAGTAACCAAAGAAATAAAGCACTCTCAACAATCCAAAAACATTCACACACTCAGTTTTCATCTTACTATTTAACCTACAACCACACAAAATGCTTAAAGTACACAGTGATATGTAAATATGAGTATTGGGATCACATGATTAATGAGTGTGACTAATTTTTAAATTTACTATTCAGAAATGCAATTAGCCACGTCTGGATTCCCAACTTTCCACATGTGGCCAGTGGCTAACATACAACACTAGGTTCGAGTTTACCTGTTGTTAAGTAACCAAACATATAAATATTCTGGAAAACCATCTAGAAATGAGTCCCTCAGTATATCTAATTTCTCCACTGAATCCACATCTCACATCTCCAGCATTAATTCTTTGTATGTACGACTGGACATTTTCGACAGTGACCTAAACATATGTCTATAATCTTCAGGTGTGAGGCTGGAATAGTTGAGGATTGCACACTTAACGTTATTGTCTATACAAAGTTTAGGTTCTATATGCACAAATGCCTTCACGGCTTTTCTACCAAGTGGTAATATTAATCTCTCTGCCCTTGTTCCACAATCTCATTGCGTTGCCCTATGACCAATTCAAATGCCCACAAAAAACCTCCATGTCATTCCCATTTCTGAATTTTAGAAACTGATTACACTACCACGTCATGGGCTTGGAATGGCTGTACCTGCACTCAAATGGACTACTGATATTGCAAATTTGCCAACACAAGCCCAGCTTGGTTCAGTGGTAGCATTTTTACCTCTGAATCAGAAGATTGTGGGTTCAAATTCCACCCTAGGACCTGAGAACATAATCCTAACTAACACTTTAGTGCAATACTGAGGGAGGGCTGGATTATTGGAGGTGCAGTCTTTTGAATGTGCTAATTTGAGGCCCTGGTGTACCTGGATGGAAAATATAATTTGCCATGTAGTATAAAATTTTTTTACTTTTTCCATGAAAAGCAGGGGTGTCCTGGTCAACATTCATTCCTTAACCAATACGACTAAAAGAGATTAACAGAGTTATTTATTTCATTGCTCTTTGTGGGCCCTTGGTGTACAAAATGACTGTCACATTTACCTACGAAAACAACAGTGACTACACTTCAGAAATGTCATTCTTTGACTGTAAAGCATTGTGGGATGTCCCCAAGGTGTGAAAGACACTACATAAATCTAAGTCTTTTTATTTTTCTTTCCTTTATGTTTCTCCTTATGTAGAGTCTTTACAATATAATGTTGCTTCTCGTTTTCTTCCTACTCGAACATGTATTTCACTCCATTTCCTTGTACTGTTGCTGCTACCCGAGGTGTTCTTTCTCCTTCTCAAATGAATGCTGCTCCTTTGTGGCCTCTAGTTTTAACATTTACTTGAAATCTTAATATTGTAAACAGTTCCTTTTTGGTCTGTTGGCAATATTTTTATCCCAACTTAGCAGCAACTAGTTATGATTTCTGAGCAGATAATTGGCCCTGAAATTCCAGTCGGAGGCTTCTTTCAGACGAATGCCTCCGACCGGAGAATTTTTCCGCAAGTACCTGGTGGTCCCGGAGAAGCGTGGAATTCTGTTGGGGAGGCCTTTTCTTCCCGTGCTGCGAAGCACGCTCCCGTTCTCGAGGTTCCCATGCAGAAAATGCAATCATGTGTGACTGCACAACCAATCAGGTAAAGTATTCCCAATTAATAGCAATAGGAACTCCGTATCAACGAGTTCTCATTGTTATTAATTGAGAAAAAAACCCCAACACAACACCAAATAAAAAATAAAAAACACACCTCACATAATTAAAATTAATTGAAATTATTAAATGAGAATTTTTTTTCCCTCCCAAGTTTTTAAAAAGTTTTATAAATTTTATTTTTTATGTTTTAAGTGTGTTTTAAAACATTTATGTCTGTAAAAGTAGGCTTTGCGTCTGTTTTTATTAGGCACAAGAGTTTTGAGGACATTTGCTGGGCAAGATGTGGGTAAAATACTGCAATCTTGTCCATACAAATGTCCTTGCTCCCCATATGCGGATGATCCGTCGAGCAGGAGCTTAACAGATCGGAAAAGCCGTTTTTCAGTGCATACGGATTGTGCGCTGCAAAACAGCTTTTGCGATGCCTTCGCAGGTCCGTACACACTCCGTACAGACCCGGGAAGGCCAGAATTTCTGGGCCATCACTCTTGTGCTCTGCATGAAGGACCACTCTCATAAGCAAGCCCTTGCTCCCTATAATCCAGAGTATGACATTACACTCACAATATAACTCTCAACTGGACTGTGAAAATAGATTAAGGTGTAAGACGGTTGATAAGCAGTGGCAGACATTTAAGGAGATATTTCACAACTTTCAACAAAAATATATCCCAGTGAGAGAGAAAGACTAAGAGAAAGGAATACCATCCGTGGCTAACTAAGGAAGTAAAGGATGGTTTCAAACTGAAAACAATGGCATACGAAGTGGCCAAGATTAGTAGAAGGCCAGAGAATTGGGAAATGTTTAAAAACCAGCAAAGGATGACTAAAAAAATAAAGAGAGGGAAGATAGATTATGAGAGTAAACTAGCAAGAAACATAAAAACAGATAGCAAGAGCTTCAACAGGTATATAAAAAGGATGAGAGTAGCTAAAGTAAATGTTGGTCCGTTAGAGGATGAGACTGGGGAATAAATAATGGGGAACAGGGAAATGGCAGAGACTTTGAACAAATATTTTGCATTGGTCTTCACAGTAGAAGACACTAAAAACATCTCAATAATGGATAATCAAGGAGCTATAGGGAGGGAAGAACTTAAAACAATCACTAAAGAAAAATGACTCGGTAAAATAATGGGACTAAAGGTGGACAAGTCCCCTGGACCTGATGGCTTGCATCCTAGGGTCTTAAAAGAAGTGGCTGCAGAGATAGTGGATGCATTGGTTGTAATCTACCAAAGTTCCCTGGATCCTGAAAAGGTCCCAGTGGATTGGAAAACCACAAATGTAACGACCCTATTTAAAAAAGGAGGCAGACAGGAAACTATAGACCAGTTAGCCTAACATCTGTTGTTGGGAAAATGCTGGAGCCCATTATTAAGGAAACAGTAGCAGGATATTTGTAAAAGCATAATAGTCAAGCAGAGTCAGCATGGTTTTATGAAAGGGAAATCATGTTTGACATATTTGCTGGAGTTCTTTGAGGATGTAATGAGCAGGGTGGATAAGGGGGAATTGGTGGAAGTGGTGTATTTGGATTTCCAGAAGGCATTCGATAAGGTGCCACATAAAAGGTTACTGTACAAGATAAGTGCTTACACAGGGTTGGGGGTAATATATTAGCATAGATAGAGGATTGGCTAGCTAACAGAAAACAGAGAGTCGGGATAAATGGGTCATTTTCCAGTTGGCAAACAGTGACGAGTGGGGTGCTGCAGGGATCGGTGCTGGGGCCTCAACTATTTACAATCTATATTAATGACTTGGATGAAGGGACAGAGCGTAACATAGCCAAGTTTGCTGATGATACAAAGATGGGTGGGAAAGCAAATTGTGAGGAGGACACAACAATCTGCAAAGGGATATAGACAGGCTAAGTGAGTGGGCAAAGATTTGGCAGATGGAGTATAATGTGAGAAAATGTGAGGTTATCCACTTTGGCAGAAATAATAGAAAAGCAAATTATAATTCAAATGGAGAAAAATTGCAAAGTGCTGCAGTACAGAGGGACCTGGGGGTCCTTGTGCATGAAACACAAAAAGTTAGTATGCAGGTACAGCAAGTAATCAGGAAGGCAAATGGAATGTTGGTCTCTATTGCAAAGGGGATAGAGTATAAAAGCAGAGATGTCCTGCTACAGCTGTTCAGGGTATTGGTAAGGCTATATCTGGAGTACTGCGTACAGTTTTGGTCTCCGTATTTAAGGAAGGATATACTTACATTGCAGGCTGTTCAGAGAAGGTTTACTAGGTTGATTCCAGAGATGAGGGGGTTGACTTATGAAGAAAGGTTGAGTAGATTGGGCCCATACGCATTGGCGTTTAGAAGAATGAGAAGTGATCTTATTGAAACATATAAGATACAGAGGGGGCTCGACAAGGTAGATACAGAGAGGATGTTTCCCCTTGTGGGAGAGTCTAGAACTAGGGGTCATAGTTTCAGAATAAGGGGTCGCCCATTTAGAACTGAGATGGGGAGGAATTTCTTCTCAGTGGATTGTAAATCTGGGGAATTCTCTGTTCCAGAGAGCTGTGGAGGCTGGGTCATTGAATATATTTAAGGTGGAGATAGACAGATTTTTGAGTGATAAGGGAGTAAAGGGTTATGGGGTGCTGGCAGGGAAGTGGAGCTGAGTCCAAGATCAGATCAGCCATGATCTTATTAAATGGCTTACTCCTCCTCCTATTTTTTATGTTCTTGTACCTGACAATGTAGCAATGCCCAGGGTCAAATAGAATACCCTTATTATTGTAATTTGCTTAATGGAAACGTCACAAGCCTTCTTGCACTCTTCTAATCATCAGATAGTAGAAGAAGAAGAATTGTATCAGACCATATAGCTTAGGTTATGATCTATGAATCAGGCTTATTAAAAGTAAAACTTAGTCACAAAAATTCAATACAGCAGCTTTCATTTAACTTATAACTTCTCGTTACACAAAATAACACACGTTTCACTAAGTCGCTTAACAATAATGAATTCAGATCAGCATCTGCAACTTTATACGCGAGGATTAACCCTTCATGGAGGAGCCTTCATGAGTTCAGCTCTACATAGCCTGCAATCAGTGGGATGAAAATTGGGCGGGTGATCCGTTGTGCCATATTACTGCCTGGGCGATGAAGGTGAAAATTATCCCAGGGTAGTCTACATTAGCTGTTCTCATGTCCTTTCCTGGCAGCAACTAACATCTTTGAAGATAACTCTGCATTTTGGAGGTGCACGACCAAAGGGAGGGAGCAACCTGCAAGTAGAAAAAATTGCAGTGGAAAAATGTATCTCAATGGGAAAGTGGGCCCTAGCTGCATTTGTTAACCAAGGTACTGTCTTCCTTTTCACCATGCCACCGACCCAAGAAGACACAAAATTAAAACTGCCATGTTGCATTTTATGCTAAAGTCCTGAATATATATTTTTAGTCAACAGAATGCCTTTTTGCTTTTAAAACTATTCTCTAACTATTATAGTATAAATAGCACATAACAATATCACTACACAACGGCCAAATTCAAAACACTGTGGACTCTACCGACTCAAACTCATTAAAAATGTTAAACCAATAACTGTTGTTGATCCAATGCAAAACTTGAATTAGTGCGCTCTAGAATTCAAAGCATGTCATAACATCAAACCGCTGAAAAATTTCCAGTTTTAAGGGAAACTTTAAGGGATGCCCAACACATCCATTGATGCCCTTTGAAAAGAACCTGGAGATGCAACTAGAGTCAGATTGGAACAAAATCTTCAGGTTTGTATGCTCCTTCATTGTTGCCATTAAAACAAAGGGGAATAAATTGAGAATTCTCTACAGATTTTAATATGCCTCAACAAACTTCACACATGGTTTTCCTTCTACTCCTTTAATACAGCTCTAAAACATTACTTTCATACAAATCTTACAGGAGCAAATCTTGGGGAGCATTCAGACAGGAATATCTTGCTTTCATCAGACTGTGCAAAGAAACCAATTAAATTCACTCCATCTAATATATGGAGGTGGAATAACAAAACTGACTGGAGTAGTAAGGGTGCAGAACCTATTTCCTCTGGCTGCCTCTATGTGTATCCTATTTAAAAGGAAGGAGCTACTGTCTGTAACCACCCGCTTACAGATGAAGCCAGTTCTTCGGGGAGGCTACCTTACAGAAAATGCCATCTTTACCTTCCTTTTGAAAATGGTTTTGTTTATCTTTTGGAAAAGTTATATCCACCGCTATCCTCTTTACATGCGCTGAGTTCTAATCCTAGTTGTATTGCTGCAGGTAGAAATGCCAAAAAAGATATCCTCCCCTGACAGCCAGCAGCTTTAGAATACAGTATGCCTTTTGAAGGTGCATGGCTGGAAGGTAAGAGCAACATACAAGCAGATGAAATGGTATACCCTCCGCATGAAGCTGGGCATTCACTCTGGCAAATATGAACTGGAACAGTAAAATCTCATTGGAGTAGTAAGTGTGCAGAAAGACAGACTTACGAATTCTGGAGGGCTCCATGGGGAGTCCTGAATAATGTCACCTTATTAAATACTCCCAATTGTACTGCTAAACTCAGTAATTGAGACTCCATTTGTATCACAGTTCCCAATTCCTTGCTCTTCTGCAGCTCTACATAATCAATGGTATCAATATTATTTTAGTAACATGTAGGGATAAGCATATAAAATTTTGATACTATGTCTATTTGAAATATGGAAAATACCCAGTGGTACAATTATGAACTTTGTCTTTCCAAACATTGTGGTTCGAGAGTAAATTTCAAGATTATACAACATTGAGATGAAATATCCGTAGTGCTGGGAGCAATTAGAGGTAATAATTCAAGAATATTATACAAGAACTATATTAGCACTACATTAACGTTGTTAAAGTGAATTGTTGGAACCCTACACAGTAGGTTTGTAACAATACAGTAAGCAAACCTACTGACAATACTGTTAAGAGATTCTTGTTGAACAATTTTTCTCTCTGTTGCAATTCAGGTTGCTATTACCTCACATCTATCACTCATCATTCAGCCTCTTCTTACCTGGCCTAACTCATCCTTTATCTCCATGATCCTCAGTGGCTTTTACAATGACAAACAATAACTGCAAATAAGTACTCTTTTATGTACTATGTTCTCTTGATTAAGCTATGCAAGTTGAAATTCCTGGGAGTTGTTCAACTCTTACATGGCCTCTCAATTCTGCAGCAACTTCGCAAGTGGTCTGACTTTTTCTAGCCCTGAAATCTATTTGAAACAGAGTCACAAACTAAGCAAAGTTACTCAATGTCTAATAATTCATTTACACAAAAAAAATAATCACAATTTAAACATGGTCCAATAAGAGATACATCCAGCTCACTTTTGCAAGAGTAAATAATAATGTAAAGCCAGATGAGCCTTCTTCAAGGAGGGAAGAATCTCCTCACTCATTTAGAGATTACAATGATTAATAGTACATAAATCTGTAAATGTAATCCTTTGTGATTTGTAAAATAATTGATCAAGTCAAATCAGAATTTTTATAAAATAGAACTGCTGTACTGCACTGTAACTTTAGTTCTTAGACATAATTAGAATTAATGCAGTGAGCTAAAATGAAAGACCGAAGGGATTTGGGGTGGCAACAGCGAGTTACTGCATACTGTCTATTCACCTCTGGCACTTGAGCTCAAATCCAATTCAGATTGATGGGGTGATAATGTCCTTTCTCTGCTGGCTGCCTGGATCTTATATAAAATGGGGATATGTACTCTCACCCACTTTTGGTAAGTGTAGACCCACAGTACTTAACTGTCACAATTTGGCTCTAATTAGTAACCAAATTCAGAGCACAAAGATGGCTGATATGGAAAATAGTGTAGTGGGACGAGGTCTTTTTTGAGTTATGAGCTTAGTAACAGACTTTTACTCTGCATCTAACATGTTCTATATCTGACCTAGGAGTGTCCCACTGAAATCAGGGGCTAGATTTTCATGTGTTGGTGAACTACATTTCAAAATGATTAACAACTGGCGCAAATCCAGCCAGTAGTGTGATAATCGCATGCAATTTTCTTAGGTCAGCTCATCTGCATAATTATTCACAGTACCAAGTGTATTTTAAATCTGTTGTTGGAAGCTAGATTAATGAAGAGGCCCAGAAAATTGTAGTGTTGGTGTAATTTAAAGGGAAGTGACAGCAGAGGGGTGGGGGGCAAACATTCTTAGTCTTCATAAACATTCAAAAACACTTCAACCTGATAGTAGATTTTGGCATGGCTGAAGGGAGAAAATAAATGATGGACAAAAATTAAAATTTCAGGTGCAAACACTGTATATAGTCAGGGGACAAGTGGTGAACTGGTCCAGCACTCGACCCTTCATGACTGGCGAGATGTGCATTACATTGCATTAGATGACTGTGAGAAGGGTTGCTCTCCTTGGCACTCCAGGGTACTGACCCATTGGGCAGCAGTGTAGTGTGCCTGCTATAAGCGTAAGGCCCAAGCGTAAAGTCTGAAATGAGCTTCACAGCTACAAGCAGTGTTGTATTTGTGATGCAGGTGGCACAACTCTGCCAGTTGAATTGGAGCCTACCCAGAGTGTCTCAAACAAAACCAGAGAAGTGAGCCTCTGCCAATGTTAGTGGGTAGGAAGGTAATGATGGGTGTGCATAGACCTTATACGCAGAAACATCAGCTGCCTGGCGTCCCTTTATTCTTCATGCTTTTCTTACTTCAGATAATATAACTACAACAGGGTTCCCATGGGAGATCCCATGTTTCCAATTTGTAGGATCAAATCAGAATGGGTTTGTTTCAGAATTGGTGACACAAAATCAACTCAGTGACAAAAAATAGTTAAAAAAAAAGCAACACACTTGTAAAGCATCCTTTAAAACTACTAATATTTTCTCTCCTTTTCAAATCACTTTTGCATCCAGCATAGCACCCAACAATCTTAGGCATTCTATTCATGTAGGAAAACTGATAACTAATGGCATTCCAGTATTCGCAAAGGAAAATAGAGTGGATATTGAAATGACATCACTTTTGGGCCATTGTAATATTTTTTAAAACTGCCATCTATTTCGAGTGGAAGCATCAGGCACCTAACTAAATCATTATTGGAAATCCAGCAACACTGATCTCGACCTATTTTACTTTTCCAGGAAGTAACAAGCAAGGACAGACTGTTCAATTTACAAACCTGTTGGTCACTATTTTTAGTGATTGCTGGAGCGCAACATAAAAGGAAAAAAAATTTTTAATATCTAAAATTGGAATGTGTTTGATTTATGAGCAGTAACATTTCTTTGACGAGCACTAAATTCACCAAAAGTTTATTTTTCAAAAGAGGGCTTGTAATTTGAAAAAGGAATGGGTACGGTAGTGCAGTGGTTTTGTTACTGGACTAGTAATTCAGAGGCCTGGACTAATAATCTGGAAACGCGAGTTCAAACCCACCACGGCAGCTGGGGAAAATTTAAATGCAGTTAATTAAATAAAATCTGGAATTAAATAAAATCCAGTATCAGTAATGGTGACCATGAAATTACCGGATTGTCGTAAAAACCCAACTAGTTCACTAATGTCCTTTGGGGAAGGAAACCTGCCATCCTTATCTGATCTGGTCTATATGTGACTCCAGACCCGCAGCAATGTGGTTGACTCTTAACTGCTCTCTGAAATGGTCTAGTAAGCCACTCAGTAGTACCAAACTGCTACAACAAAGTCACTGTGGGACTACCTTCACCACAAGGACGGCAGCGATTCAAGATGGTGGCTCACCACCATGTTCTCAAGGGCAATTAGGGATGGGCAATAAATGCTGGCCTTGCCAGCAACACCCACATTCCATGAATGAATACATTTAAAAAAAATAATTTGAGGCCAAGTCAACTTTAAGCTGAAAGTTCCGAGTCCCAATTTGCCAGTCTCCTGCCTACATAAGAACATAAGAATTAGGAACAGGAGTAGGCCATCTAGCCCCTCGAGCCTGCTCCGCCTTCAATAAGATCATGGCTGATCTGGCCGTGGACTCAGCTCCACTTACCTGCCCGCTCCCCGTAACCCTTAATTCCCTTATTAATTAAAAATCTATCTATCTGTGACTTGAATACATTCAATGAGCTAGCCTCAACTGCTTCCTTGGGCAGAGAATTCCACAGATTCACAACCCTCTGGGAAAAGAAATTCCTTCTCAACTCGGTTTTAAATTGGCTCCCCCGTATTTTGAGGCTGTGCCCCCTAGTTCTAGTCTCCCCGATCAGTGGAAACAACCTCTCCACCTCTATCTTGTCTATCCCTTTCATTATTTTAAATGTTTCTATAAGATCACCCCTCATCCTTCTGAACTCCAACGAGTAAAGACCCAGTCTACTCAATAAGTAAAGACCCAGTCTACTCAATAGTAAAGACCCAGTCTACTCAATGCCTATAGATTTCTATACAGAAGTTCCATCTCTGCAAGGTGAATTTAGTTTAGTCAAACGTGCTAGAAAATGTTAAAGATATCTGGTTCTGTTTTTCATATTCTGCCCACATCATAAGCTACTTAGCAGAAATAGTCACAACATTCTGATTGCAGCAAGCATTTAAAATGACATTCATGTAAATAAAAGTAATTAGAGTGCATAATGAATTCAGAATATTTTATGGTCAGTGTAGGCGAGATCTCTTCACCCACTGCCCCCACTCATTAAAATTATATGTTTATTTTTGAAGAACAAATGCCAAATATACTAAATGCAAATTGATAAAACTTACCGGTTCTGTGAGAGTTGCATCTTTTTCCAAGAACTGTACCACACAATAAGCTAACTAGAAGAAAAGACAAGAGAGGGACACTTGTATGATTCCCAGCTACAATTCCTATAGAATCAAAGTAGTTAGTGGATAAAAGCACAAGTCACCTCTCTGGCAAAGACCAACAGAAAAACTCAAACATTGATTTTAAGTGGAATTTTGTTCATGTAGCCGAATCCACCTAATCCGAAGTGTTGAAGCAAAATAATGATTTACCTTTTGATTTACTACCAGTGCTGCAAATTTTAATTTGCCTCACCCGTACATATAAACTGAATGGTGAGCTTGAAATAGCTGTCCATCCTGTCTGCACAAATTAAAGCAATCTGTCAACCAATCTCTTTACTTCAATCAACACTATACAGAAGCCATGTCACAATATGTATAAAAGCTTATATGGAAATAGTCACATAGCCAGTTTGAAACTGAATTTCCAGAAATTATGAGAGTTTGATGAACATTAAAAATGATCACTCTTTAAGATGTATTCCAGGATAAAGCTATAAAATATTTTTTTGAAGTTCAATAGTCGTTGAAATTATCAATGCGGAACTGGTCTCTAAATTGTTGTTGCGAGTTAATTAACAATAATGTTAATTATATGATTAATTTCAAACAAATTCATTGTATGTGAAGCACTTTGAGACTATATAAATGCAAGTCTCCCGTTGTCGTCTTCCAAAGGCTACAATTGACATAAATGGCCAAATTTGTTGTTGGAAGCTAGATTAATGAAGAGGCCCAGAAAATTGTAGTGTTTACTGGAAGGGACAAGCCCTAACTTTTTTCTGGTGAGTTTACTGGGTATCTATCACAAGTGCAGCATCTTCACACCATTCCATGTATTTCAATGTCGACTCTCTCGGCGAGAATAACGTTATCAAGCAGCAAGGCTATTCAGACAGCAACTTCCGGATTTCCACATTTAACTGCGCATATGTGGTCGCTGGCAGTTGCTGTCCGATTTACACTTTAATAATGGTGAGCACCATTAGCTTCGCCGTTATTTCTACAGCAAAATCCGTCTCATTATATTTATTTCCCTCTTAGTCACATCACCCACCATCAAGCTTTTTTTTAAAAAAAAGAGGAATAATATTTTACAATTAGATAAATGTGTCTGGGGACTAGAGGGAGGCTTTTGGTATCTAATTGAAAAATTCTCACACTAGGCTTCCTGTGACCAATTCAGTGGCAATTAAAGCCAGTTTTATATTGTGGATTCAATACCACACTGGGATTTAGATTGAATCTATGCAAACAATTCCGTTATTTGCTTCACCACAAAATTTCTACTGAGTGTGTTCATAACAGCTAAGGAAATCTTTATTTGATTGCATCGTATTTCAATGAATGCCTATTGTGAAACAGCACCCGTAAAAACATAAAACATGCCAAGATTCAAAACCTTTTTATGGGCTAGATATTCCCCAAGCAGTTTTTTCGGCGCATTTACGGTAAGTGCGCCGACTTTGTGTGCTGGAAACAGCACCGAAAAAAATGTGCCCCCATTCTGGCCGCTCTGCTGAGTGTCCCGGCATGGCGTTTCTCATGGGGTGGGGGGGACGGAGCTACAGTCCTGCGCAGCAAACACTGCCGGCACCTCTGCACATGCACACTAGAGTGTGTGTGCATGTGCAGTAGCTCATCGCAGCCCGGCGCTGTGTGGGAGGGGCCGAAGCATGCTGTCCCTATCCCGGGCTGAGTGGCCTGCTGCACACTCCGATATCGAAGGATCGTATTGGAGTAATGGAGTCTGGAGGTGAGTTTTAGTGGCAGATAGGCTGTGGCCCTTTTGACAAGGGCGGGGGAGTGGAACTAGCTGAAGTGCTCTTGCAGAGAGCCGGCACAGGCTCGACGGAGTATTGATTTGGTGTAGAGCCAGGATGGCAAGGAGAATTCACAGGACACCGGAGAGGAGAGCATTGACAGCCAAAAGTGCCCAGTGTGTGAGATCATATTTCCGCTCAACCTGGAGGACTTTTGATTTCGAGCAGCACGTTGTGAAGCACTTTGTAGCCTTTCCTCTTCCCTCCCCTCTCCCGATGCCGCCGAGACCAGCGTTTCCTCTCCCTCCCCCCTCCCGACCCGGGCCGATTTCAATTAAAGATAGGATTTAATACAATTTTTTAAAAATTGTTGTTCAATTGTTTACCCTATTTTTATGTAGTTATTTAAACTTTTATATTGAATGTTTTCTGCTTGGTGCATGGTGCAGGTCGATTTGTTAACTGCCCGCAACGTATTTCAGAGCTGGCCTCGTACACTGACCTAAGGGGATTTGTAACTTTTAGCTGGCCAAAATGGCTTAAATGGCCAAAAGTGGAGTAAGTCTATGGGAACGCCCCCTTTTGGAAAAAAAACAGAAGTAAAAAAAAATCTAACCTAAGTGACTTACTCTGGAGCAAATTTTGTTGGGGAAAATGGCATTTTTTAAATTTACTCCAAAAAAATTGGACCAAGTCATAGGGAAAATCGGGCCCATTGTGCTTCTAAAATGTAATTATCTGGGAATGCTCATTATCTTAAGAGTTAACATGTAAAATGACAGACAGCAATCACTTGATAATCAATCATGTATATTAGCATTTGTCCGAATCTGATTTTGGGCCACTGGCCACAACCTCCCATAGTATTCTCATGGAGAATTGGAGGATACCATTTAGCCATTTCCATGATGATGTGTAATGTGTATGGTCCCCCTGTGGCTGGGTTTGTAGCCTATAATGACGTGAAAGGTAATTTCAAAAAATAATTAAATGCCTGTTTAGAATTAATTCGTTAGTTTAATATATCTGCATAATATAATCACATTAAGCATACCATGGAGGATTTCACAGCACTATCCCCAATGTCGTGAATGTAAATTAAAAAATTAAAAGCCTGTTTAAGAATATCGAGGTGAAAACTGATGGTTAGTTTGCCAAGACAATGATACAATTTATTTGTAGTGTATAATCACTTCAAGTGTTCATAAAGAGGTCAGGGTTAGGGAATGCAAGCCCAGATTAGTAATAACGGGGAAATGAAACCAGGAAGCAAGAGAGCGCCCCAGTCAATCTGATGGTCGGAAAGAGGCAGGAGCGTAAGCCTCGGCACTAGGCTCAATGCCAGCCTACTACTATGAAAAAAATGAAACCTAGAAGATGGAGACTTGGGAGGTTGTGGCCAGTGGCCCAAAATCAGATTCGGACAAATGCAAATAGGTCAGGTGGGTGAGATACATCTACACCAACCCCCTACCAATTAAAACAATTGGACAACAAAACCCCTCAAATCAGGGTAAAAAACAAAATAGTGTGAGAGTCACCCTGCTGTACCCAACAGTGCAGCATTGGGGACTGGGTTGTGAGCTTTGGGGAGGATGGGTCTAGCAGCCTTATAGTAAGGCAAGATAATGGGACCCAAAAATGCCTGTGGTCACTTTCAGACCATCAGGGACCACTACCGATTAGCCTTCTCTCCCAACCAGTCGCAGCACCTTTTATACCATCAGGCCCCCACTATAAGCTTTCCCCATGGTCAGACAGCTCATACTTCAAGCACGTTGTGCACTATTTGTGAGGTTGTCAATTTATACAGTCTTTTAATACAAGTTTCTGTAAACAAACAAATATCATATAAAAAGGTTTTCAAGTTCCTTTACACAGTTTCTTATATTCTCTATAAAAAAATTACACTTGAAGCTACAACAATTGTTTCGAAAATAAAAATATTTTAAGTGAACAAAATAAATACATTGTCGATGAAAAACTGTTACTTTACTTGGTAACTTATCAAAGAGGGAGGGAAAGGGGATGGGGAGAGGGGAGCGAGTGAAGGGCGGGGGGGGGGGGGGGGGGGAAAGAGAGAGAGAAGTGGGCTGGGGGGGCGGGAAGAAAGAAGTGGGCTGCGGGGGGAAAGAGAGAAGTGGACGGGGGTAGCCGAGGGGAGGGACGGGGGAGGTCGAGGGAAGGAAAAGAGCGTACAGGGGAAGGGAAAGGGAAAGGGAAAGAGGGAGGGGGAGGGAGAAGGGGGTAGAGCAGGGAGGCCCTGTACAACTGAAGCACCATTTCCTCACTTTCGTACATCATCCTCTTCAGATAAAAGCCATTAGCCTTTTTGATTACTTTATGATTTGTTCATTTGTACTAAGTTTTAGTGAGCTTAGCATGTGGACACCCAAATCCCTTTGCTCCTCCTTAGCTCTTATTTACCATTAAGAAAATACTCCGGTTTGTCATTCTTGGATCCAAAGTGAATAACCTCACATTTCATCACACAGAATATCCTCAGCATATTTCTGCCCATTCAGTTAGTCGATATCCCTCTGTAACTACCTGCTCCCATCTAAACACATACTGTGCCTCCTAACTTAGCGTCGTCTGCAAACTTGGATTAGCAACTCGTGACAGACTGCATTGCGGCACTGGAGCTGCACATGGACTCACTCTGGAGCATCCGCGATGCTGAGGATGTCGTGAATAGCACGTTTAGTGAGTTGGTCACACCGCAGGTAAAGGTTACTCGGGCAGATAGGGAATGGGTGACCATCAGGCAGAGCAGCGGAAGGAAGGTATTGCAGGGGTCCACTGCGGTTATCCCTCTCCAAAACAGATACACCACCTTGGGTGCTGTTTTGGTGGGGGGGGGGGGGGGGGGATGACTCATCAGGGGAGGGCAGCAGCAGCCAAGTTCATGGCACCATGGGTGGCTCTGCTGTACAGGAGGGCAGGAAAAAGAGTGGGAGAGCTATAGTGATAGGGGATTCTATTGTAAGGGGAATAGATAGACGTTTCTGTGGCCGCAAACGAGACTCCAGGATGGTATGTTGCTTCCCTGGTGCAAGGGTCAAGGATGTCTCGAGTGGCCGCAGCGCATTCTGGAGGGGGAGGGTGAACAGCCAGCAGTCGTGGTACATATAGGTAACAACAATATAGGTAAAAAAACAGGAGGAGGTCCTACAAGCTGAAATTAGGGAGCTAGGAGTTAAATTAAAAGGTAGTAATCTCAGGATTGCTACGAGTGCCACGTGCTAGTCAGAGTTGGAATTGCAAGATACTTCAGATGAATACGTGGCTTGAGGAATAGTGCAAGGAAGGGGGATTTAAATTCCTGGGGCATTGGAACCGGTTCTGGGGGAGGTGGGGCCAATACAAACCGGACGGTCTGCACCTGGGCAGGACCGGAACAGATGTCCGAGGCGGAGTGTTTGCCAGTGCTGTTGGGGAGGGTTTAAACTAATATTGGTAGGGGGATGGGAACCTATGCAGTGAGGCAGAGGGAAGTAAAAAGGGGGCAGAACCAAAATGGTAGGAAGGATAAAAGTAAGAGTGGAGGGCAGAGAAATCAGGGGAAAAAATCAAAAAGGGCCACATTAAAACATAATTCTAAAAGGACAAAGAGTGTTAAAAAAACAAGCCTGAAGGCTCTGAGTCTCAATGCGAGGAGCATTCGTAATAAGGTGGACGAATTAACTGCACAGATAGCAGTTAACGGATATGACGTAATTGGGATTACGAAGACATGGCTCCAGGGTAACCAAGACTGGGAACTCAACATCCAGAGGTATTCAATATTCATGAAGGATAGACAGGAAGGAAAAGGAGGTGGGGTAGCGTTAATGGTTAAAGAGGAGGTTAACACAATAGTAAGGAAGGACATTAGCTTGGATGATATGGAATCTGTATGGTTAGAGCTGCGAAACACCAAAGAGCAGAAAACGTTAGTGGGATTTGTGTACAGATCACCAAACAGTAGTAGGGAGATTGGGGATGGCATCAAACAGGAAATTAGGGACGCATGCAATAAGGGTACAGCAGTTATCATGGGTGATTTTAACCTATATACTGATTGGGCTAACCAAACTGGTAGCAATACTGTGGAGGAGGATTTCCTGGAGTGTATAAGGGATGGTTTTCTAGACCAATATGTCGAGAAACCAACTAGAGAGCAGGCCATCCTAGACTGGGTCTTGTGTAACGAGAGAGGATTAATTAGCAATCTGGTCGTGCGTGGCCCCTTGGGGAAGAGTAACCATAATATGGTAGAATTCTTCATTAAGATGGAGAGCGACACAGTTAATTCAGAGACTAGGGTCTTGAACTTAAAGAAAGGAAACTTAGATGGTATGAGATGTGATTTGGCTAGGATAGACTGGTGAATGATACTTAAAGGGTTGACGGTGGATAGGCAATGGCAGACATTTAAAGATCACATGGATGATTTACAACTATTGTACATCCCTGTCTGGCGTAAAAATAAAACAGGAAAGGTGGCTCAACTGTGGCTAACAAGGGAAATTAGGGATAGTGTTAAATCCAAGGAAGAGGCATATAAATTGGCCAAAAAAACAACAAACCTGAGGACTGGAAAAAATTTAGAATTCAGCAGAGGAGGACTAAGGGTTTAATTAGGAGGGAGAAAATAAAAGTATGAGAGTAAGCTTGCAGGGAACATAAAAGCTGACGGCAAAAGCTTCTATAGATATGTGAAAAGAAAAAGATTCGTGAAGACTAATGTAGGTCCCTTGCAGTCAAAATCAGGTGAATTTATAATGGGGAACAAGGAAATGGCAGACCAATTGAACAAATACTTTGGTTCTGTCTTCACCAAGGAAGACACGAACAGCCTCCCAAAAATACTAGGGGACCGAGGGTCTAGCGGGAAGGAGGAACTGAGGGAAATCCTTATTAGTCAGGAAATGGTGTTAGGAAAACTGATGGGACTGAAGGCCGATAAATCTCCAGGGCCTGATAGTCTGCATCCCAGAGTACTTAAGGAAGTGGCCCTAGAAATAGTAGATGCATTGGTAGTCATTTTCCAAAATTCCATGGACTCTGGATCAGTACCTACAGATTGGAGGGTAGCTAACGTAAACCCACTTTTTAAAAAAGGAGGGAAAGAGAAAACAGGGAATTATAGACCGGTTAGCCTGACATCAGTGGTGGGGAAAATGCTGGAATCAATTGTTAAAGATGTAATAGCAGCGCATTTGGAAAGCAGTGACAGGATCGGTCCAAGTCAGCATGGATTTATGAAAGGGAAATCATACTTGACAAATCTTCGAGTTTTTTGAGGATGTAACTAGTAGAGTGGACAAGGGAGAACCAGTGGATGTGGTGTATTTGGACTTTCAAAAGGCTTTTGACAAGGTCCCACATAAGAGATTAGCGTGCAAAATTAAGGCACGTGGTATTGGGGGTAACGTATTGACGTGGATAGAGAACTGGTTGGCAAACAGGAAGCAAAGAGTCGGAATAAACAGGTCCTTTTCAGAATGGCAGGCAGTGACTAGTGGGGTGCTGCAAGGTTCAGTGCTGGGACCCCAGCTTTTACAATATACATTAATGATTTAGATGAAGGAATTGAATGTAATATCTCCAAGTTTGCAGATGACACTAAGCTGGGTGGCAGTGTGAGCTGTGAGGAGGATGCTAAGAGGCTGCAGGGTGACTTGGACAGGTTAGGTGAATGGGCAAATGCATGGTAGATGCAGTATAATGTGGATAAATGTGAAGTTATCCACTTTGGTGGCAAATACAGGATGGCAGATTCTCCGAATGGCGACTGATTAGTAAAAGGGGAAGTGCAATGAGATCTGGATGTCATGGTACATCAGTCACTGAAGGCAGGCATGCAGGTTCAGCAGGCATTAAAGAAAGCAAATGGAATGCCGGTCTTCATAGCGAGAGGATTTGAGTATAGGAGCAGGGAGGTCTTACTGCAGTTGTACAGGCCTTGGTGAGGCCACCTTGAGTATTGTGTGCAGTTTTGGTCTCCTAATCTGAGGAAGGACGTGCTTGCTATTGAGGGAGTACAGCAAAGGTTCACCAGACTAATTCCCAGCAGGACTGACATATGAAGAAAGACTGGATCCTCTATACTCACTGGAATTTAGATGAATGAGAGGGGATCTCATAGAAACATATAAAATTATGACGGTACTGGACAGGTTAGTGCAGGAAGAATGTTCCCGATGTTGGGGAAGTCCAGAACCAGGGGTCACAGTCTAAGGATAAGGGGTAAGCCATTTAGGACCAAGATGAGGAGAAACCTTTTTACTCAGAGAGTGGTGAACCTGTGCAATTCTCTACCACAGAAAGTTGTTGAGTCCAGTTCTTTGAATACATTCAAGAGGGAGTTAGATGTGGCCCTTATGGTTAATGGGATCAGGGGGTATGGAGAGAAGGCGGGAGTGGGGTACTGAAGTTGCATGATCAGCCATGATCATACTGAATGGCGGTGCAGGCTCAAAGTGCCGAATGGCCTGCTCCTGCACCTATTTTCTATGTTTCTACCTATTTCTTCATCCAAGACATTGATGTATATGGTAAACACAGGTCACATCCTGCCAATTAGATAACTTTCCTATTATTCTTATTCCGTCTCCTACCTCCCAAGCAATTACCAAGCAACGTCACAAGGTTAACTCCAATTCCGTGCACTTTTAATTTTTTGAAGAAACTCTTGTGCAGAAACTGATCAAAAGCTTTCTAGAATTTAATATAGATAGCATCCAGAGACACTCCCATATCCACGAGGCAAGTGACCTCCTCGTTGAATTCTTACCCAATACGTAACTTTAACAAAACATATATTACATTATTTTGCACGAGAAGAACTCACATTCCTACAATTGTCATTGCTATGTATTAAAATCTACCACTGATGAATATAATCTGAAATCAGAGCAATGTCTAACACAGCTGTGCACATGTGCACCAACAGTTCAAAAAGACTCTGTTTCAATGTGGTCAGAAACTGATTACATATGCTTTCCCTAGACCCATGCAGCTGCTTTTGGTTGTCCTGTGTACCTTCCCCACTTACCCAAATTCCACCAGATGAATAAGCCTACTTTTCTTTCCATTATTTCTAGAGTTCAAGTTATAGCATATTTTATCAGCGAAGCACCTCCTCATCAAATAAAAGCAGACTCAAATATCAATCTGGACAATAAAGTCATCAAATTATTTACTGTGTTAAAAATATATAGAAATATTTGGATATGAAATGTTTGGTGCAATGACTTAGATTTGCAAAATATTAGCATCAATAAATAACGTACTCAAAGTTTATTTTTTCCAGTTTCACAAACAGCTAACTTTAATGAATGCAATGCAGGCATCTGGATATATTGTATCTACAATTTCTGCAAATGTTGGGCCAATACAAAAAATATAAATAGATATATGCCAGACCTACTTTAGCAGTCATTAGGTCAAGCTCCTATTCTGTAGTATCCCATTTTTACAGAAAGTTTGGATGACACCGAGGAGAAAGTACACCAAAATGGACCAATAGAGTAGGTTTTGGTACCAGTTCAATAATAAATTTAAACCATGTCTACATCAAGAAATAATAGCCTACCTGTGCGTGAAATAGAGCCAAGCCTTTCGCAGTGTGAAGGGGAATGAGCACCTTCATAAGAAATTGTTTATGTTCTGCTTTCAAAGGCAGCGCAAACCCATTAATAATACTGAAAAAGAAATATAGAAGTTAGTAGTTCACCATCATTGAAAACATTTGAAATTACCTTTTTTATACAAGTACATTTAATAAACCTAATTATTTCAGAGTACAAATTTTTATAGTATGTCCAAGGTGGAAGGTGAACAAAGTAGTTGCCTATAAAGCTTAGATTAACACAGGACTCATTCTATTCCTCCCACCCATCATCAACATTCTCCTCTCTCCTCCTGAAATCATTGACGGACTCCTTGTTGGGTATGGATTCAGTGACCATTGTTCATAAGTGAGCCTCAGCAGGCTATTGGACTTGGGGTTGGGTAGAAGGGGAAAAACACAGTTCCAGTCACACATACTTCTAGTTGTCTTCTCTGGATCGTGATCAGGAGTAGGCACCCTGGCTGATTTTCTCATCTCTTATCTTGACATTATGATTAAGACCAATTTGTAGTGCCCTATCACTGCTGTGGCTGAAACAACTAACTAAGCTCAAACTGGGGAACAAACTTAGAACTTTTTTGGTCTGTATGGTTCAGCTACTCACGAAGTACAATTGATTAGGTATCTGGGAGCCAGGCTAATTTTATAAGCGTAATCAAATACTCTTTCATCCTGGACAGAGGTAGCTGAAGGGTTAGTGCCCATTCTGCCTTCAGTGTAGGAAAAGATTGCATGACCGCACAAGAGTAGCATGGGTAAGTACATCTCTTAATTTCTCCATCTCTCAAAAGCACTTTGCAACACTTCACCACCACCCCTTCCTTCCCCTCCCCATCATACTCAACAATTCCCTCCTCTCAATCACAAGGGCACACCATAGCACCTCTTGTGCATTACAAGAGCACTCACCTCTTCCTTTCTTACTCTTTATGCCACACATGGTACCATGCTCTTCACACATAGTACCATGCTCTTCACACATACTACCACTTACACAACCACCAACATCAATTTACGTTCCATGACATTCAGAACTTCACCATCTTGCTGCTTCTCCACCTCTCAACACATTTACTCTAAGCACAAATCCCACACATCTCCATGTATCTTTTCAATTGCCATTCACCAACTCTCACCCTCTCTTTCTGCAGGACAAGACAGCTCACAATGCGAAGGAAAGGGTGAAGGCCGTGGAGGAGTACTATTCATTGCCCTCATACAAGCAAAGCACGGCACCCTGGAGATCAGTGCCCCAAGCAGAGAAAGCACCAATGGGGAAGGCGCTGCTGGCGGCACACCAGAGCCGTGTGTCTGCACATTACTTACAACTCTTCCTTCACTTCAACAAGCTACACAACGTCAAGTTATATTATCAAGACTATCATCTGCAAATTAGCAACTTCTATCTCCCATCCAATCTTGTGTTCCTTTTCTCTTTCCTCTAGTTCCTTCTCAGCAGCAAGAGCTTGCTGCACAAGACACATCGGGGGAAGACAATACTTCCGAGGATGCATCATCAAGCACTCGATCCATCCCAGCTCAGACATTGGAATGTGCATGAAGTAGGTAGTGAGTTTCAAGAATCTAGGATACATGATACATTTTGATAGAAAGAATGTGGAGAGGAAATATAAACTGAGGGGTACAATCCTAAAGGGGGTGCATAAACAGAGAAACTTAAGGGTATATGTGCACAAATTGTTTAAGGTGGCAGGGCAGGTTGAGAAAGCAGTTAAAAAAGCTTACAGGATCCTGGGCTTCATGAATAGAAGTATTCTGTATAGAGTACAAAAGCATGGAAATTATGATGAACCTGTATTAAACACTGGTTCGGCCTCATCTGGAGTATTGTGTCCAATTCTGGGCACTGTACTTTAGGAAGGATGTGAAGGCCTTGGAGAGGGTGCAGAAAAGATTTATGGAAATGTTTCCAGGAATGAGGGACTTCAGTTATGTGGATAGACTGGAGAAGCTGGGGTTGTTCTCCTTAGAGCAAAGAAGATTGAGAGGAAATTTGATAGAGGAGTTCGAAATAATGAGGGGTCTGGACAGAGCAGATAGAGAGAAACTGTTCCCATTGGCAGAAGGGTCACAAACCAGAGGACCCAAGGTGATTGGAAAAAGAACCAAAGGCGACATAAGAAAAAACACGAGTGGTTAGGATCTGGATTGCATGGCTTTCAAAAGGGAGTTGGTTAATTACTTGAAAGAAAAAAGTTTGCAGAGCTACGGAGAACGGGCGGGGGTGTGGGACTAGCTGAGCTGCTCTTGCAGAGAGGCGGCCCGGACTCGACGGGCTGAATGGCCTTCTTCCATGTTGTAACCATTCTATGATTCTATGATAGGAATCTGTATTGCGAGTCACAGAGCTGCAGTGAACAGCAGCAGGTTCTGTTGGCAGGGACAGCCCAGGAGAGACTTCTGCTCAGGAGGGCACAGATGACGACTACAAGGGCCTAGCCATGGGATAGAAAACTTGTGGCATCATACAAACAGCTGTGCTAGGTATTGGATTACCTGCCAAGAAGTTTCACCACTATGGCTATAGTATGGCGGAGTCCACTTCCAGTTGTGTGGTGTCATCTCACATAGCATCACCATTCTGCGGTTTACCCTGCCACCTACCAGGGATGCTGCAGCCAGGCCCTCACAATAAGAGTCCATGTTCAAACCCTTTGCAGCTTTGGTGGAAGCTCAAATTGCTGTCATGCAGACCCTGCATTCTGGAAGCTGGAGATTCGCCCGGCAAGCCAGTCAGCGAAGATCCAATGACCCACTGTGCTGCAATTGTGTGCCCTTTTTATCAGTGGTTATGTGAGGCACCAATCCCACTAGGTTTTACTGGCAGGTTTCAAGCTGGGAGGGCCTCCTGTTTCAGTGAGTTTCACCACCACCTCTCTTAACCCCTCCACTACCTCCATGTTGACATGCTGCTTGTCCGACATCCAGTACTGGATGAACAGAAATTTCTTCCAATTAATCTGGAATAAAAAGCTAGTATCAGTAATGGTGACCATGATTATTGTAAAAACCCATCTGATTCGCTAATGTCTTTCAGGGAAGGAAATCTGCCATTCTTATCTGGTCTGGCCTATATGTGACTCCAGACCCAAAGCAATGTGGTTGATTCTTAACTTCCCTCTGAAATGGCCTAAGCAAGCCACTCACTTGTATTCAAGGGAACTCATCACCACCTTTTCAAGGGCAATTAAGGATGTGCAATAAATGTTGGCCTTGCCAGCGACGGCCACATCCCGTGAATTAATTTTTTTTAAATTGAGAAGACTGAAGCCATTGTCTTTGACCCCTGCCACAAACTTTGTTCCCTAGCCAGTGATTCCATCCACCTCCCTGGATACTGCCTCAGGCTGAACCAGACTGTTCGCAACCTCGGCATCCTATTTGATCCTTAGCTGAGCTTCCGGCTCCATATCCGCTGCATCAATAAGGCTGCCTACATCCATCTCTAATATCGCTCATCTTTGCACCGCCTCAGCCCACCTATTGCGGCAACCTTCACCCATGCTTTTCTTAACTCCAGATTCTATTATTCCAACGCTCTCCTGGCCGGCCTCTCATCTTGCGCCCTCTATAAACGTGATCTCATCTAAAACCCTGCTGCCTGTATCCTAACTCACACCAAGTTCCATTTACCATCACTGCTGTGCTTGCTGACTTAACAGTGGCTCTCAGTTTTAAAAGTCTCATCCTTGTGTTCAAATCCTTCCATGGCCTCCCCCCTCCCTACCTCTAACTCCTCCAGCCCCACAACCCTCCAAGCACTCAGAGGTAGTCCAATTCTGGCTTCATGTGCAATTCCGACTTCCTTCGCCCCACCATTGGGGACCATGCCGTCAGCCATTTAGGCCTGATGCTCTGGAATTCCCTCCCTAAACTTCTCTGCCTCCCTTCTCTCCTCCTTTAAGACACTCCTTAAAACCTACCTCTTTGAACAAGCTTTTTGTCACCTGTCCTAATGTATCCTTCTTTGGCTTGGTGTCAATTTTTGTTTTGTCCGATTATGCCACTGTGCACCACTTTGTGTCGTGTTACTACGTTAAAGGCATTGTAAAAATGCAAATTGTTGTCGAGTTACAATTACGCTGCAGTGCAGATGATATAATTAGGCCGCAACTTTTGCTTGTAATGTATCTGCCTGTGGTAGATTGCCCTCCCGGACAAGTTCTCTCCAGAGTTAAAAGAGGAAAGCATCAGGAACACAGTGCGAAATCCCCCAAATGCCATTTTAACTACCTGTCCACACCGGACAGGCAAGGTTAAATTCGGGGTTAAAAACATTGAAATTAATGCATTGGGCAATAGGAAGTCAATATAGGAAGGAAGTTTTCACTATTCCCTTTGACTTTCCCCTCTCTGATTCCGAACGATCAGTCCTCAGAACAAAGGCCTGAGCTTCATCCCCTTATGCCTCCATCTCAATGAATTTCGCCGAGCTCTTTTGCCCATCATTTTCGTCCCCGTGCGCACTTCTTTGGGCAGGAATCTTCACCCCACATAGAGGACTCTTCCTCCCGTTTTTAGAACTCTCATTCTACCTGGATCCCTCTCTCTGGCCTCTTTCCCTCTAGAGCTTTTCACTGCGAATTGCCAGCGTGACATCGGCCGTCTCAATTTCTCTGCTCCTCTCACTCATTCCAACCTACCTCCCTCTGAACTTGCAGCATTCTGTTCTCGTAGATCCAACCCCAACATTGTCATTAAACCTGCCGACAAAGGTAGCACTGTTGTTGTTTGGTGAACTGACCTCTACCTTGCGGAGGATGGACGCCAACTCTCTGACACCTCCTCCTATCTCCCCCTGGACCATGACCCCACTACCAAACATCAAGCCATTGTTTCTAAGACCGTCACTAACCTCATCTCTTCTGGAGATCTTCTCTTCATGGCCGCCAACCTCATAGCCCCCCAAACCCACACAGCCCGATTCTACCTCCTTCGTAAGATCCACAAACAGGATTGCCCTGGTAGACCCATCGTTTCAGCCTGTTCTTGTCCCACGGAACTGATTTCTTCCTATCTCAACACTATTTTTTCTCCCCTTGTCCAGTTTCTTCCCACCTACATCCGTGACTCTTCCAACACCCACTTTAACAGTTTCCAGTTTCCTAGACCCAACCTTCTCTTTTTCACTAGGGACATCCAATCCCTCTACACTTCCATTGCCCACCAGAACAATCTGAGGGCACTCCACTTCTTCCTTGAACAGAGGCCCAACCAGTCCCCATTCTCCTTTGCCTGGCTGAACTTGTTCTCACATTGAGCAACTTTTCCTTTGACTCCACTCACTTCCTCCAAATTAAAGGTGTTGCTATGGGAACCCGCATGGTTCCGAGCTATGCCTGCCTTTTTGTGGGATAAGTGGAACATTTCTTGTTCCAGTCCTACTCAAGTCCCCTCCCTCACCTCTTTTTTCTGTACATTGATGACGATCAGTGCTATTTCCTGCTCTCGCCCTGAACTAGAAAATTTAATTCACTTTGCTTCCAATTTCTATCTTTCCATCACCTTCATATAGTCAATCTCCAACTCTTCCCTTCCCCTCCCCGACATCTGTTTCCGTTTCTAGGGATAGGCTGTAGACAAACATCCACCATAAGCCCACGGACTCCCACAGCTACCTGGAGTACACTTCCTCCCACCCCGCTTCCTGTAAGGACTCTAATCCATTCTCCCAGTTTCTCGGTCTCCGTCACATCTGTTCTGACGATGTCACCTTCGATACTAGTGCTTCCGATAGGTCTTGCTTTTTCCTCAATAGAGGATTCCCCTCGACCATGGCTATTGACCGTGTTTGTTCCATTTCTTGAACTTCTGGTCTTACCCATTCCCCTCCCACCCAGAACCATAATAGGGTTCCCCTTGTCCTCACCTTTCACCCCACCAGCCTCCACATTCAACGGATCACCCACCACCATTTCTGCCATCTCCAGCGTGATCTCACCACCAAACACATCATCCCCTCCCCTTTCAGCATTCTGAAGGGACTACTCCCTCCGCGACACCCTGGCCCACTTTTCAAACACTCCCTCGCCTTCCCGTGTAAGCGCAGGAGATAGAAACATAGAAAATAGGTGCAGGAGTAGGCTATTCGGCCCTTTGAGCCTGCACCACCATTGAGTATCATGACTAATTATGCAACTTCAGTACCCCATTCCTGTTGTCTCTCCATACCCCTTGATCCCTTTAGCCGTAAGGGCCACATCTAACTCCCTTTTGAATTATCTAACGAACTGGCCTCAACAACTTTCTGTGGTAGAGAATTCCACAGGTTCACAGTTCTCTGAGTGAAGAAGTTTCTCCTCATCTCAGTCCTAAATGGCTTAACCCTTATCCTTAGACTGTGACCCCTGGTTCTGGACTTCCCCAACATCAGGGACATTCTTCCTGCATCTAACCTGTCCAATCCTATCAGAATTTTATAGGTTTCTTTGAGATCCCCCTCATTCTTCTAAATTTCAGTGAATATAAGCCTAATTGATCCAGCCTTTCTTCATATGTCAGTCCTGCAATCCCAGAAATCAGTCTGGTGAACCTTCACTGCACTCCCTCAATAGGAAGAATGTCCTTCCTCAGATTAGGAGACCAAAACTGCACACAATATTCAAAGTGTGGTCTCACCAAGGCCCTGTACAACTGCAGTTAGACCTTCCTGCTCCTATACTCAACTTGCTATGAAGGCCAGCATGCCATTTGCCTTCTTTACTGCCTGCTGTACCTGCATGCCTACCTTCAATGACTGATGTACCATGACACCCAGGTCTCGTTGCACCTCCCCTTTTCCTAATCTGTCACCATTCAGATAATAATCTGCCTTCCTGTTTTTGCCACCAAAGTGGATAACCTCACACTTACCCACACTATACTGCATCTGCCATGCATTTGCCCATTCACCTAACCCGTCCAAGTCCCCCTGCAGCCTCCGAGCATCCTCCTCGCAGCTTGCACTGCCACCGAACCTAATGTCATCTGCAAACTTGGAGATATTACATTCAATTCCTTCGTCTAAATCATTAATGTATATTGTAAATAAGCTGGGGTCCCACCACTGAACCCTGCGGCACCCCACTAGTCACTGCCTGCCATTCTGAAAAGGACCCGTTTATTCCGACTCTTTGCTTCCTGTCTGCCAACCAGTTCTCTATCCACGTCAATACATTACCCTCAATACCATGTGCCTTAATTTTGCACACCAATCTCCTGAGTGGGACCTTGTCAAAAGCCTTTTGAAAGTAAAAATACACATCCACTGGTTCTCCCTTAACCACTCTACTAGTTACATCCTCAAAAAACGCTAGATTTGTCAAGCATGATTTCCCTTTCATAAATCGATGCTGACTTGGACCAATCCTGTCATTGCTTTCCAAATGCACTGCTATTACATCTTTAATAATTGATTCCAGCATTTTCGCCACCACCGATGTCAGGCTAACCGGTCTATAATTCCCCGTTTTCTCTCTCCCTCCTTTTTTAAAATGTGGGGTTACGTTAGCTACCCTCCAGTCCATAGGAACTGATCCAGAGTCCATGGAATGTTGGAAAATTACCATTAACGCATCTACTATTTCTAGGGCCACTTCCTTAAGTACTCTGGGATGCAGACTATCAGGCCCTGGGGATTTATCGGCCTTCAGTCCCTTCAATTTCCCTAACACCATTTCCTTACTAATAAGGATTTCCCTCAGTTCCCCCTTCTCACTAGACCCTCGGTCCCCTAGTATTTTCGGGAGGTTATTCGTGTCTTCCTTCGAGAAGACAGAACCAAAATATTTGTTCAATTGGTCGGCCATTTCCTTGTTCTCAATTATGAATTCACCTGATTCTGACTGCAAGGGACCTATGTTTGTCTTCACGAATCTTTTTCTCTTCACATATCTATAGAAGCTTTTGCACTCAGTTTTTATGTTCCCTGCAAGCTTACTCTCATACGCGATTTCCCCTCCTAATTAAACCCTTAGTCCTCCTCTGCTGAATTCTAAATTTCTCCCAGTCCTCACATTTGCTGCTTTTTCTGGCCAATTTATATGCCCCTTCCTTGGATTTAACACTTTCCCTAATTTCCCTTGTTTGCCACGGTTGAGCCACCTTCCCTTTTTTATTCTTACGTCACACAGGGATGTACAATTGTTGTAGTTCATCCATGTGATATTTAAATGTCTGCCATTGCCGATCCACCCTCAACCCTTTAAGTATCATTCTCCAGTCTTTCCTAGCCAATTCACATCTCATACCATCGAAGTTTCCTTTCTTTAAGTTCAACCGTGGCTAAGGAGGTAAGAGATGCAACACCTGCCCTTTTACCTCCTCGCTTCCCACTGTCCAGGGCTCCAAACACTCCTTCCAGTTGGAACAGCGATTTACTTGTACTTCTTGTAATTTAGTATACTGTATTCACTGCTCACGATGCGGTCTCCTCTACATGGGAGACCAAACCCCGATTAAGTGATTGCTTTGTGGAGCACCTCCGTTCAGTCCCTAAGCATGACCCCGAGCTTCCAGTCACCTGTCACTTCAATTTCCACTTCACTCCCAGCACCCTGCACTGTTCCAACGAAGTTCAATGTAAGCTTGAGGAACAGCACCTCATTGTTCGATTAGGTACTTTACAGCCTTCTGGACTCAACATCGCGTTCAACAATTTCAGACCATAACCTCTGCATGGCGACTGTTGATGATTCTGCCATTCCCGTTTACACCTCTTCTAGACTCATCCTTTGTTTCTTTACTTGTCCCATTACCATCTCCTACAAAAGCAAAATACTGCAGATGCTGGAAATGTGAATAAAAGCAGAAAATGCTGGAAACACTCAGCATCTGTGGAGAGAGAAACAGAGTTAATGTTTCAGGACCTGAAACGTTACCTGTTTCTCTTTCTACAGATGCTGCCTGTCCTGCTGCATATTTCCAGCATTTTCCATTACCATGTCCTTTTGCTTTGTACAATCATACCTTTTGTCATTTAATCATCCCTGCCTTCGACCCTATCACAGACCTTCCCTTTTGTTCTTTCCTCCCCTCTCCCCTTTCCCTGCCCCTGTATTTGCTTAAAATCTGTTACATCGCTAACTTTTTCCAGTTATGACAAAAAGTCATCGACCTGAAACGTTAACTCTGCTTTTCTTTCCACAGATGCTGCTTGACCTGCTGAGTATGTCCAGCATTTTCCGCTTTTATTTATAGGTAGGAAGGAATTGGGATGATGGGCAAGTGGGGCGAGGATGTAGGCGGCGAATCTTGGATGAACTGGAGCCTGTGGAGGATAGGGCCTAGGGGATTTGCAAGCGGGCGTTTGACTCTCAAGTCAAGGAGACTTAAAGTCTAGATGAAGGTGTGGATAAGATTTTGGCTGCACTGGGAGTGAGGCAATAGCAAAGGGAGTGATGTTGCAGAAGTGAAAGTAATATTACACACCAGCACGTCAACCATAGACTATACAGCTACTATCAGCTTGGATTCAGTTAGTAGAACTTGCCTCAGAGCTGACCTATTCAAGCCACACTTCAAATTTTGAACCCAATCTAAGCTGACACTTCAGTGTAGTACATTCAGTCAAGACATTAAACCAAAACCTTTCTCCTGGCGGCCCAGTCAACCTTTCTTCCTCAATCAACACCACCATTAAACAAGTGACTACCTAGTTTACCTACATAAAAGTGACAGAACTGCAAAAGTAACACACTGGCAGTGAAGTACTTTGAGTTGACCTGAGAACATAAGGCATTACATAAATATGAGTTTGTTTTCCTTTCTATGTTGGTAGATGTCTTTTTAAATTTATATGGCAAATTTGCAGTATTAACTGACGACTTGCTAAAACCACAGATGTATCAAACTGCAGCTGCAGTTGTATACCAGGGATTACAATATTGTATGTTATTTTTACTCAATTTAACAAAAGAACATAATCCACGTAAGAAATTGTAGAGAAGAACATGAAAACTTTGCAATGATACTATCTGTCGGAGACCACCAATTAACTCAAAAACAGTTATTGATTAAGACTGCAGAGTCACAGTGGCTCAGAAGTTCAGTCTTTATACCTGAGCCATACAGACAAGGAAGATACTAAAATCTGTGAGAGTTATTCAATATTGGCTGTAGCAGCAGTAAGGGTGTTGCAATTGGGCTAGGGCAGGTATAAGATGGAAAAAACATCCAGTCAAGGTTCCCATTCCAGAATGCTATACACCATGTATAGCTAGCAAGAGTTTCTATAGGTATATAAAAAGGAAAATAATGGCTAAATTAAATGTTGGTCCCTTAGAGGACGAGGCCGGGGAACTAGTAATGGGGAACATGGAGATGGCTGAAACTCAGAACAAATATTTTGTATCAGTCTTTACGGTAGAGGACACTAACAATATTCCAACAGTGGATAGTCAAGGGGCTATAGGGGGGGAGGAACTTAACACAATCACAATGGAGGTGGTACTCAGTAAGATAATGAGACTAAAGACAGATAAATCCCCTGGACATGATGGCTTCCATCCAAGGGTCTTAAGCGTGGTAGCGGCAGGAATAGTAGATGCACTGGTTGTAATTTACCCAAATTTCCTGGATTCTGGGGAGGTCCCAGCAGATTGGAAAACTGCAAATGTAATGCCCCTATTTAAAAAAGAAGTCAGACAAAAAGCAGGAAACTATAGACAGTTAGCCTAATATCTTTGGTTGGGAAAATGTTGGAGTCGATTATTAAAGAAGCAGTAGCAGGACATTTGGAAAAGCAAAATTCGGTCAGGCACTGCAAGCACGGATTTATGAAGGGAAAGTCACGTTTGACAAATTTTCTGGAGTTCTTTGAGGATGTAACGAACAGGATGAATAAAGGGGAATCAGTGGATGTAGTGTATTTGGACTTCCAGCAGGCATTTGACAAGGTGCCACATAAAAGGTTACTGCACAAGATAAAAGTTCACGGGGTTGGGGGTAATATATTAGCATGGATAGAGGATTGGCGAACTAACAGAAAACAGAGAGTCGGGATAAATGGTTCATTCTCTGGTTAACAACCAATAATTAGTGGGGTGCCGCAGGGATCAGTGCTGGGACCCTAACTATTTACAATCTACATTAACGACTTGGAAGAAGGGACTGAGTGTAACGTAGCTAAGTTTGCTGACGATACAAAGATGGGAGGAAAAGCAATGTGTGAGGAGAACACAAAAAATCTGCAAAAGGACATAGACAGGCTAAGTGAGTGGGCAAAAATTTGGCAGATGGAGTATAATGTCGGAAAGTGTGAGGTCATGCACTTTGGCAGAAAAAAAATCAAAAAGTTATTATTTAAATGGAGAAAGTTTGCAAAGTGCCGCAATACAACGCGACCTGGGGGTACTTGGGCATGAAACACAAAAGGATAGTATGCAGGTACAGCAAGTGATCAGGAAGGCCAATGGTAGCTTGGCCTTTATTGCAAAGGGGATGGAGTATAAAAGCAGGGAAGTCTTGCTACAGCTATACAAGGTATTGGTGAGGCCACACCTGGAATACTGCGTGTAGTTTTGGTTTCCATATTTACGCAAGAATATACAGATGCAGCGTCGCGAATCCGGAACCCTTGGTACTGAGGCCGTTCCGGATTTTGCGTTTTGCCGGATTTTGGAACGTCTTCCTAACGTCACGAATCCGGAAACACCCGAGCTCCAAGTTCAGGTATTTCTGGATTTCGGAATGTCAGAAAGGGAGCGGGATGGAGGGGTGCTCGTTGTTGAGCTGTTCGGGTCGCCAGGTGGGGCCCCGCCACCGTGGAAGTGTTCGGGCGGGCCCCACCAAAGAGATGTTGTTAGTGCGGGGCCCTGCCGAGAAGATATTTGCTCAGGGCACGCCGCCGAGATGTTCGCGCGGGCCCTGCTGAAGAGATGTTGTTAGTGTGGGGCCCCGCCGAGATGTTGTTAGTGTGGGGCCCCGCCGAGATGTTGTTAGTGCGGGGCCCCACCGAGGAGATGTTGTTAGTGTGGGGCCCCGCCGAGGAGATGTTGTTGGCTCGGGGCCCCACCGAAGAGATGTTGTTGGTGCGGGGCCCCACCGAAGAGATGTTGTTGGTGCGGGGCCCCACCGAGGAGATGTTGTTGGTGCGGGGCCCCACCGAAGAGATGTTGTTGGTGCGGGGCCCCACCGAGGAGATGTTGTTAGTGTGGGGCCCCGCCGAGGAGATGTTGTTGGCTCGGGGCCCCACCGAGGAGATGTTGTTGGCGCGGGGCCCCACCGAGGAGATGTTGTTGGCTCGGGGCCCCACCGAGGAGATGTTGTTGGTGCGGGGCCCCACCGAGGAGATGTTGTTGGCGCGGGGCCCCACCGAGGAGATGTTGTTGGTGCGGGGCCCCACCGAAGAGATGTTGTTGGTGCGGGGCCCCACCGAAGAGATGTTGTTAGTGTGGGGCCCCGCCGAGGAGATGTTGTTGGCTCGGGGCCCCACCGAGGAGATGTTGTTGGCGCGGGGCCCCACCGAGGAGATGTTGTTGGCTCGGGGCCCCACCGAGGAGATGTTGTTGGTGCGGGGCCCCACCGAGGAGATGTTGTTGGCGCGGGGCCCCACCGAGGAGATGTTGTTAGTGTGGGGCCCCGCCGAGGAGATGTTGTTGGTGCGGGGCCCCACCGAGGAGATGTTGTTGGCGCGGGGCCCCGCCGAGGAGATGTGGTTAGTGCGGGGCCCCGCCGAGGAGATGTTGTTGGTGCGGGGCCCCGCCGAGGAGATGTGGTTAGTGCAGGGCCCCGCCATCAAGGACCTGATCGGGCGGAGCCCCACCGCCATGGAGGAGTTCCTTGTCTGGCCCGAGGTAGGTGGGGTCGGGTAGCCGAGGTAAAGGGGAGGGAGGGGGGCCGGGGCGAGGTCGGGCCGCGCAAAGTCGGTTCACCGAGGCGGGGGGAGTCCGGATATCGGAACATTTTCCGGTTTCCGGACGACCCCGCCACAGATCGGCCCAGTGTCCGGATTCCAGAACATTCTGGATTTTGGAGGTCGAACCTGTACTTGCTTTGGAGGCAGTTCAGAGAAGGTTCACTCGGTTGATTCCGGGGATGAGGGCGTTGACTTATGAGGAAAGGTTGAGTAGATTGGGCCTCTCCTCATTGGAATTCAGAAGAATGAGAGGTGATCTTATCGAAACGTATAAGATTATGAGGGGGCTTGACAAGGTGGATGCAGAGAGGATGTTTCCACTGATGGGGGAGACTAGAGGGCATGATCTTAGAATAAGTGGCCGCCCATTTAAAACAGAGATGAGGAGGAATTTCTTTTCTCAGAGGGTTGTAAATCTGTGGAACTCACTGCCTCAGAGAGCTGTGGAAGCCGGGACATTGAATAAATTTAAGACAGAAATAGACAGTTTCTTAAACGATAAGGGGATAAGGGGTTGTGGGGAGCGGGTGGGGAAGTGGAGCTGAGTCCATGATCAGATCAGCCATGATCTTATTGAATGGCGGCGCAGGCTCGAGGGGCTGTATGGCCTACTCCTGCTCCTATTTCTTATGTATACTGAAATCATTTGTGTGGTCATGAGGTTGTTGTCCTCTACAGTGTGATTGCCTGTGATTATATACAGTCAAGGTTCAGAAATTAATAATGGCCATTTATTACAAAGACAAATGATGCTTGTGGAACTGTATCCCAGTGAGAGAGTCTGTAATTGGAGATAAAGCAGAGATCAGTGATAGTCTTACCTGGATCACCTGCAATCTATACATAAGCAGAGTGCCCTAAATGAGCAGTTTGTCATTAAATTGAAAATACAACTTACCTTCCCAATATCTCTAGCAGTTCTGCAACTCCATTAAAGTGATCTGTTTCATATATAAACCTGAAGAAATAATGGTTGGAAAACATTACTCTGCACTACACAAATAGATTCCGAAGAAACTATACACGAATATATAATGGAAACTGCTTTTAATGAATATGTCTGGCAAATAGTTTAAATAAATTTTTATGCAAGTTCCAGTTTCAAATGTTCTCACTCCTCTTCCAAAATAAGTAATGTTTAACATAGGTTTTGACTATCTATTATAGTGTATGTCAGTAACAATGCATTTTGAAATATGATCAAGAAACAGATTGAGGCATCTAAAGTACATAAGAATCTTCTTAGGCGGTCCCTCGGATCGAGGATGACTTGCTTCCATGCCAAAAAGGGATGAGTTCAATGATTTCACAAGTGTTTCAATGAAGGACCTAATATTCCAGATCCCAAACTGCATGTTGAAGGGTGGAAGATGCCCGTGCATGGATTTTTTTTTAACGTCAACAACAGCCGTTGAACACCAGCCACCACACGGGCTTGACAGAGCTTGGTCTTGGTCCAGTGGCAAGGGTTAACCAAGATGACTGGAGACCAGCTCTGCTGCACGGACCTAGTACGGACACATATCGCAGTGTGGGCTGGCCTGTGATGCCCCTGGGCCCACGCCTCTCCTGGGCCCCGATCGCATCGCTCCATGATCACTTGCCGCTCCTTTGCCCCGACCTCGCCGCTCCTGCTGTACCTGCCCACGCTCCAATCACCAATAACAATTGACATAAAGAATACTTAGTTAATGGCACACGGTGATGGACTGTTGTGCAAAGGATCTTTGAAACCAAGAACCATTTAGGTTTATAGCACAAAAGGCGGCCATTTAGTAGTCTTATATGCTGGTTCTTTGCTAGAGCAGTCCAAAACTAACTTCACTGTTCCACTCTCTCCCCATAGCCTTATATCTTTCTTTACTTCAAATATCTATCCATTTTTGCCTTAAAAGTAATGTTATCTGCCTCACCCACTTGCGATGGCAAAGCAATTCATGCTCCAAAAACTGTGTAAAGATTTTTTTCCGAACCTCTTTTCTCACTCTTTTATTGATAATTTCTAATTGATGACTCCTCATCATTGATCCCTCAGCCAGAGAAAATAGTATTGCCCTATTCATTCGATCACAACTCTTCATAATTTTAAACAACAATTCAATATTTTCTTAGCCTTCCCTACTCCCAACAGAAATAAGGGGGAATTTTAATTGCAGTGTAGGAACTTTAGTTATGGCATGAAGCATGGGCCTCCCAGCTGGGAGTCTCTTGAGAGACCCTGCTGATATCAATTGCTGGGCCTAATTTACACCCTGCTGGCCAAGCAACTGCCCAAAATGAATGTAAAGAGCTGGCCGGTAAAGATTGGGTCGGCATGGTAGGTCTCGCTGGAAGGGAGGGGGTAGGTCTGGCTCCTCCAAGCCCTATAATGCTTAACTTAAAACTTACCTTTTAGGGTCTTCACTTCTTCCCAGATAGGTTTTACTGAATGGGGCGCTTATGTTAATGAGGCTCTGACCTGAATCTGGCGGGAAGCATCAGCCGCCGGTAAAAACAGTAGGGTTAAACCTGCTGCGGGGTGTGAATGGAGCAGCAAATAGAGCCACTTCCTCTGTTGGGCGGAGGAAGTTAAAATTCCCTTTATAGCATCAGCTTCCAAATCCCTTCTCATAGCTATAGTTTCCCATCCTTGGCATCATCCTGGTGAATCTAAGCTGTACACAATGGGCCCGAAATTGGTCGATGCAGAAGGTCCGCCCATTTCTCGGCGGTAAAGAGGACAAAATTGGTCAAAATGTTTTCAGCGTTATGTCAGCGGTCGGTATGTAACCTCGTAGTCAATCCAGATCGACTTTTTCTTTGATGGATGGTGTGGCACTGAACTGCGCATGCGCAATTTTTTTTTCTATTTTTTTTTACAGAAGCGTTTTACCAGCAATTTCAAGGGTCGGGGTCACCAGCGTATGCACAGTGACTTGAAGAGAAGGGAGAGAGAGTGAGAAGGAGCAGCAAGCTAGTAGACGGGCAGTTACTTTAAAAACACATTGCAAAGTTAAAAAATATTCATAACAACTAATAATTCTACAGTTTGAAGAATAAAACGTATTTTACAAAGCAAAAATCAAAACAGAAATATTATGGAAATGTTAAAAAAAATCAAAGCACAGGAACATCGAAAAGGACAGGAGGTTGAGGGCGCCTGCCTTCGATGAGACGGAGTTACTTGTAGTCCCCCCTCCGCAAAAAGGGGTACAACAGGATATGGGACGAGATCGGGGAGGCTCTGCCCTCCAAAGGTATCATGGTACGGACTGGGGAAAGGTGCCATAAGAGGTGGAACGATCTGTTAAGGGCAGCAAGAGTAAGTAATAATTTTATTTATGCACACCCCATGTGCCATGTAAATTTAGGTTCCATGTCACACAGATGATGTTATTTATCTTAAGGTTACGGCAATGTATTCGTGCTTTCAGGTAATGTGTGTGTGTGTGTGTGTGTGTGTGTGTGTGAGAGAGTGAGTGAGTGAGTGAGTGAGTGAGAGAGAGAGAGAGGGGGGGGGGAGTGAGTGAGAGAGAGTGAGAGTGAGAGACCCTGTGTGTCTGCAATGTTAAATGGATTGAAGATTTTTACTTTCAGTTACTTTACTTTCTGCAGAAGACATCTGCAATAGCAGCCGATCTGCAGCGTACAGCAGGAGGACCCACAACCCAGGAGCCTCTGACTGACATCGAGATCCGTGCCCTGCCTGATTGGGGTTAGCAACCGTGCCACACACCGGGATTGGAGCTGACCCACTCTCTTTTGATTTTAATCCCGTCTGTGTTGCGGTCCTGTCATGTCATGTATCTGTAATGTTGGCCTGATGTAATGTAAGTTTATTGCTCTGTAACGTTGGCCTCATGTGATATATTGCAATGTTGGGGGTATGTAACGCAATGCATATATGCATTGTCTGTCTGCGATATGAAATGCAGTAATGCAGCAGTGGTGGACATTTAAGTAAGACTGCGCTAAGTCACTGTACTATGTACTCATGTAACCCTGACCCTTCCCCTGGTGTAAAGCGTTTTTAAATGTTGTTTTGTACCGGACTCGGACGATTCAGAGACCCACTGCCTCCACCTCTGGTGTCACCTGCCCTCTCCCGACTTCACCACTGGCGGAGATGAGGAAGATGAAGTGGAAGAGGAAGAGCCGCTGATCCTGGAGCCAGTGGAGGTGGAGGTGGAGGTGGGGGTGGAGACGGAGGAGGATACTACAGGTTCATGTGGGCCAGCTGGAACATCCTCCACCATGGAGTTTGTATTCGGGGGATTCCCCCATGGCTCCTCTGATTCTGCAGGACCAAGTGATGCTCAGCAAGGCACCCCCAGTTTTGCAGCGCCTTTGCCGCAGCGACGGAGGTTGGTGCAGAAAAGGCCGGTTGCTGTAGGCGTGTACCAGGACATGGTGTGTCTGTCACAGGCCAGCGTCGATATAGGTCGAGAGCTGCACAAGGCCATGACTACGATAGCCGCAAACATCGTGGCTTTATCAGAGTGGCAGTCGGAGGATATGACGCGTATGATCACTGCGAGGAGTGGACTGCCGACGCTGTCGAAGCCATGTGGCAATCGACTAGATCGGGACATGACGCGGAACCCCCCTCCCCCGCCGTGCCATAGTAGTCAGGTCGACAGCACCCAAGGGTGGCGAGCTGACATCATCTTCCAGCCCTGCAGCCGTGCCTTCCACATCACGAGCTTCTCCTAAAGCCCCATTTATTGTGCCTGCAATGTCTGACCCTCAACGACAGCAACAGCACTCGGGGTGCGGTGCTGCACGCCAGCTTGGTACCACCATGGGGAGGTCTGGGCTCAAGGGCAGTGGAAAAGGGAAGCACGGGAGGAAGAAACGGGGGGGGGGGGGGAAATAGTCCCAAGGGTGGTGTAACATTTGGTCGATGACGGGGCCGAGGTCGTGGCAAAGGACGGTTAAGGGTCTTTTTGTTGCACTTGTTCATTGAATAACTGAAGTTTAATTTGTAAAAGTTTATTAAAGTTGTAAAAGTTTTGTTAAAATTGTTAGTAAAGTTGTTAAAGTTTTGTTAAAGTTGTTAAAAGTTGTCACAGTTGTTTTATAATTATAAGTTTTACAAAGTTTTAAAATTGTATATTTTTTAGATTTTTACATAAACCTTTGAATTGAATTTAAACACTCTTATACAGTGTCAAACGTTTGGGCTAAGTGTCATCAGGGTCCCAAAACGCAGCTCTCCACATTCAAGCAAAGCGTTCATTTATGAGCTGCTGACGTAACAATTTTGCAGTGGCATGTGCTCCACTGTGGTGTGGGGGAGGGTGGTGCCATGGATTCATCTAGAAGCTCCTCATTATCTTCCTGTCACTCATTTTCCTCTTCTTCCTCCTCCATCTCCTGCATGCTCTCCTCAGGTGGTACTAATTTTATCTCAGACTATGGATTCTAAGAGTTTGCCCACAAATGGCATTAGACTAACTGGTATATAGTTATCCAATATATCCTTCTTGAACAAGGGTAGTAACATAGGCTACTTTTCAGTCCCATAGTACAATATGCATATTTGAGAGGTGAACAATTGTGACCAGAGCCTTTGTGATATGCTCTCTGACATCTTTCAACAACCTGAGTTCTGCTAATTTTTTCAGAACCAATTCCTTTTCTACAGGCATCCCTATTAACTGTTCCATATTCTTCTTTACTACATTTATGTTCACTTCCATAATCATTTGCAAAAGTTGATGTAAAATTTTGATTTACTATCCAAACCTTCAGTTAGATTTATCTTTCATTCAGAGTGGTTCTACCAGGTGTTTAACTATTCGTTTATTTTTTATAAGAAAATAGAACATAAGAAATAGGAGCAGGAGTAGGCTATAAGGCCTCTCGAGCCTGCTCCGCCATTCAATAAGATCATGGCTGATCTGATCATGGACTCAGCTCCACTTCCCTGCCCGGTCCCCAAATCCCTTATCGTTTAAGAAGCCGTCTATCTCGATCTTAAATTTATTTAATGTCCCAGCTTCCACAGCTCTCTGAAGCAGCGAATTCCACAGATTCACAACCCTCAGAGAAGAACTTTCTCCTCATCTCAGTTCTAAATGGGCGGCCCCTTATTCTAAGATCATGTCCTCGAGTTCTAGTCTCCCCCACCAGTAGAAACATCCTCTCTGCATCCACCTCGTCAAGCCTCCTCATAATCTTTTACGTTTTGATAAGATCACCTCTCATTCTTCTGAATTCCAATGAGTAGAGGCCCAACCTACTCAATCTTTCCTCATATGTCAACCCCCTCACCCCCGGAATCAACCTAGTAACATTCTCTGAACTGCCTCCACAGCAAGTATATCCTTTCGTAAATATGGAAACCAAAACTGCATGCAGTATTCCAGGTGTGGTCTCACCAATACCCTGTACAGCTGTAACAAAACTTCCCTGCTTTTATACTCCATCTCCTTTGCAATAAAGGCCAAGCTACCATTGGCTTTCCTGATCACTTGCTGTACCTGCATACTATCCTTTTGTGTTTCATGCACAAGTACCCGCAAGTCCGCTGTACTGCAGCACTTTGCAATCTTTCTCCATTTAAACAATAACTTGCTCTTTGATTTTTTTTCTGCCAAAGTGCATGACCTCACACTTTCCAACATTATACTCCATCTGCCAAAGTCTTGCCCACTCACTTAGCCTGTCTATGTCCTCCTGCAGCCTCTTTATGTCCTCTTTGCACATTGCTTTTCCTCCCATCTTTGTATCGTCAGCAAACCTGGTTACGTCACACTCAGTCCCCTCTTCCAAGTCGTTAATATAGATTGTAAATAGTTGAGGTCCCAGCACTGATCCCTGCGGCACCCCACTAGTTACTGATTGCCAACCAGAGAATGAACCATTTATCCAACTCTGTTTTCTGTTTGTCAGCCAATCTTCCATCCATGCTAATATATAACCCCCAACCCCGTGAACTTTTATGTTGTGCTGTAACCTTTTGTGTGGCACATTGTCAATGCCTTCTGGAAATCCAAATACACCACATCCACTGGTTCCCCTTTATCCACCCTGTTCGTTACATCCTCAAAGAATTTCAGTAAATTTGTCAAACATGACTTCCCCTTCATAAATCCATGCTGACTTTGCCTGACCAAATTCTGCTTTTCCAAATATCCTGTTACTGCTTCTTTAATAATGGACTCCAACATTTTCCCAACCACAGATGTTAGGCTAACTGGTCTATAGTTTCCTGCTTTTTGTCTGCCTCCTTTTTTGAATAGGGGCATTACATTTGCTGTTTTCCAATCTGCTGGGACCTCCCCAGAATCCAGGGAATTTTGGTAAATTACAACCAATGCATCCACAATCCCTGCCGCTACTTCTCTTAAGATCCTAGGATGCTATCACATCAGGTCCAGGGGATTTATTGGCCTTACTGAGCACCGACTCCTTAGTGATTGTATTTGTATTATGTTCTTAGAAAAACCTTTACTATTTCCTTTTATATTATCTGCTATCCTTTTTTCCATATTCCCCATTAGCCTTTCTAACCTCCCTTCTAATTAAGGTTTAAACTAATTTGGCAGGGGGAGGGGCACTAGGAAGGAGTATTAGAGAAGAGCTATATGTTTCCTGAGGCATTGGGACCGCTTCTGGGGGAGGTGGGACCTGTACAAGCCAGATGGGTTGCACCTCAACAGAGCCGGGACCAATATCCTCGCAGGGAGGTTTGCTAGTGCTGTTGGGGAGGGTTTAAACTAGCTTGGCAGGGGATGGGAAACTGAAAATAGATTCAGTAGGGAGGGGAGCAAAGCTGGACTTAGAAAGCAAAAATAAAGAAAGTGAGTTTGAAGGAGAGAGGAAACAAGTAGGAAAAAAGGGTAAAAAAACAAACTTAAAGGCACTTTGTCTAAATGCACATAGCATTTGTAACAAAATAGATGCGTTGACGGCACAAATTGAGACAAATGGGTATGATCTGATAGCCATTACAGACACATGGTTGCAAAGTGACCAGGACTGGGAATTAAATATTCAGGGGTACTTGACAATCCGGAAGGACAGACAGAAAGAAAAAAGAGGTGGGGTAGCTCTACTGATAAAGGATGGAATCACTGCAATAGCAAGAAACGATATTGGCTCAAATGATAAGGGTGGAGATAAGGAACAATAAGGGGAAAAAAGTCACTGGTGGGCGTAGTCTATAGGGCCCCTAACAGTAACAACTCTGTTGGTTGGAGCATAAACCAGGAAATAGTGGGGGCTTGTAAAAAGGGAACAGCAATAATCATGGATGATTTAAACTCCATATTGATTGGACAAATCAAATTGGTCAGGGTAGCCTTGAGGAGAAGTTCATAGAGTGCGTAAGGGACGGGTTCCTTGAGCAGTATGTAACGAAACCAACCAGGGGGCAGGCTATCTTAGATCTGGTCCTGTGTAATGAGATAGGATTAACAATCTCCTAGTAAAGGATCCCCTCGGAATGAGTGATCATAGCATGATTGAATTTCAAATTCAGATGGAGGGTGAGAAAGTTGGATCTCTAACCAGCATACTAAGCTTAAATAAAGGAGACTATGAAGGTTGAGGGAAGAGTTGGGTAAAGTGGACTGGGAAAATACATTAAATTGTAGGACGGTTGATGAACGGTGGTGTACATTTAAGGAGATATTTCACAACTCTCAAGAAAAATATATTCCAGTGAGGAGGAAAGGGTGCAAGAGAAAAGATAGCCATCCGTGGCTAACTAAAGAAATAAAGGACGGTATCCAATTAAAAACAAGGGCACACAAAATGGCCAAAACTAGTGGGAGGACAGAAGACTGGGAAGCTTATAAAAGCCAGCAAAGAAAGACTAAAAAAATGATTAAGAAAGGGAAGATAGATAGACTATGAAAGTAAACTAGCACGAAATATAAAAACAGAAAGCAAGAGTTTCTATAGTTATATGAAAAGGAAAAGGGCAGCTAAAGTAAATGTTGGTCCCTTAAGAGGACGAGACCGGGGAATTTATAATGGGGAACATGGAGATGGCAGAAACTCTGAACAAATATTTTGTATCAGTCTTTACAGTAGAGGACACTAACAATATTCTGACAGTGGATAGTCTAGGGGCTATTGGGGGGGAAGGAACTTAACACAATCACTAAGGAAGTGGTACTTCGTAAGATAATGGGACTAAAGGCAGATACATCCCCTGGACCTGATGGCTTGCATTCTAGGGTCTTAAGAGAAATAGCAGCAGGGATTGTACTTGCATTGGTTGTAATTTACCAAAATTCCCTGGATTCTGGGGAGGTCCCAGCAGATTGGAAAACTGCAAATGTAACACCCCTATTTAAAAAAGGAGGAAAACTATAGACAAGTTGGCCTAACATCTGTGGTTGGGAAAATGTTGGAGTCCATTATTAGAGAAGCAGGACATTTGGAAAACTAGAGGGCATGATCTTAGAATAAGGGACCGCCCATTTAAAACAGAGATGAGGAGAAATTTCTTCTCTGAGGGTTGTTAATCTGTGGAATTCGTTGCCTCAGAGAACTGTGGAAGCTGGGACATTGAATAAATTTAAGACAGAAATAGACAGTTTCATAAACGATAAGGGGATAAGGGATTATGGGGAGCTGGCAGGGAAGTGGAGCTGAGTCCACGATCAGATCTGATTATTGAATGGTGGAGCAGGTTCGAGAGGCTGTATGGCCTACTCCTGCTCCCATTTCTTATGTTCTTATGGTGCACAGAGTACTGGGAGCAACATCAGCATTAGTACTTCAGAAATAGGAGTGATCAGGTAGGGGGGAAATCCAAGACAGACTAAGATGGGTTGAGTGCATATGCATAAATGCATGGAGCGTGGTAAATAAGGTTGGTGAGCTGCAGGCACAAGTAACCACGTGGGATTATGATATAGTGGTGACAAAGACCTGGCTCAAACAGGAGGAATGGGCACTTTATGGGCTCAAATTTCCCCAAGAGTTGCCCGTTTTTTGGGGAGTAAGTAGCTTTTTTTGGAGTAACTTAAAAATCGCAAATTTCCCCATTTAACATGCTCCAGTGTAAGTCAGTTAGTTAGGTTTTTTTCTGGTTTCGTTTTTTTCTCTCCAAAAGGGGGCATGACCTGCCATTTACACCTCTTTTGGCCATAGAAGCAAATTTGGCCAGCTAAAAGTTACTTCAAACCAACTGAGGCCAGTGTATGTGGCCTCTTTTGTAGGCACAGAAAAACCTTACCTACATTTAAGAAATTAGTGCAGGTAGCCGGAGGGGGGGGGGGGGGGGGGAGGTGAGTTGGAGGATTCTAAAACACTAAATACCTTCACAACATCACAACATCTTCAGCACAACAGCTGCACAGCATCATCAAAAATAAATGAAAGATAAATCAGCTGCTGAAAATAGAGCAGTCCTACCTTGCCGACTGCAGAACGCACAGGCTAGCCACCCCCCCCGCCAGGGCTAGGGGCGGCAGGTACGAATGACTGTAGGAGTGAGGGATTTTTACTTTTTACAGTTGTTCCTAAATGTTGCGTGGTCCTAATGGAACATGATTCAGTTTTAACGCAAAATATCTTTTATTGGATATTTTACAATGCACTTCAACAACAACAACAACAACAGCAAAGAAAGACTGCACCCATCCCTCACCCACATCTCGGGGAAAGTGCACTTCCTCATAGGGTCGATGATCGTGGTGGGAGTGGGTTGGGGGCCCGGTTTGGGTCTCACCAGTGGCTGGTGCGTGGATTGAAGTGGAGATGGCATTTGAGTATCTGGCCTTTGTGCCCTCATTGCAGCAGCTAGCTCCCTCATAGCATCGGCCATCATTTGCACACCCTCTGAAATGACCGCCCTTAGTTCCCGTCTCAGTGCTGATATTTCTCCCAACAGTGTCGCTACCTCATCACGCACCCCACTGACGGTCGCCATGAGTGATCTTGTAAAGACATTGGTCTCCTCACCCAATGACATAACCTGATTAACATCTGATGAAGGCTGCATCCCAGGAGAAACTGGTCAGCTTCTCCTTCCCCTCGCCATGGGTCTACCTAGTGGCACCCCTCCAGTGCGAGGCACAGGCTGGGACGATGGGGCACTGGGTGTTCCAACATGCATTTCACCATCGGCACTGGGAACCGCAATCTCGGAAGGTGTGAAACCATGGAATGTCACCGCGGAGCTCATGGAGGTTTCTGGCAGTGTGATGCCCTGTACTATGGACTGATCCATATCACAATCGGCATTCTCCCGTGAACACATTTCCATGGACCCCTCCTCCCCTCACCCGCCTTGGTCTGGAGGCGCACACATCTGGATCTTCTGGATGTTCAGGATCGTCTTCTTCTTCTGCAAAATACAACAGAACAGTCACATGGTTAGCAGCACAGGAGGGGGCAGGATGGGTGGCATGAATAGTCTCACCTGTAGCAGGTCAGTCAACAGATTGATTTTAATGACTCACCCTCACGTGTGGGTCCGGCTTGTGCAGAGCTGATTCTTTTTCTGCAGGTGCGACTCAACAAGGCAGCAACTCTGTTCCAGGGGTGATAGTTGGTGCAGATTTGGCGGCCCTCCTCCTGTTCTAAGTCTTCTCCTTTTATTGTGGGCCAATTTCTTCTGCAAAGATGAAAATATAACTTTTCACACATGGTGCGCTTCTGATGGGTGGGACATATACAGATGGTCACATTTACAATTACAATTCCATTTAAAGAAGATGATATTACTTACACTCACTACTTGACCAACGTCCTGCCATTTCTTTTTGCACTGGCTTTCAGATCTTGCACAGTATTCTTCTGCAACTAGGTTCCATCGTCTTCTCATTTCTTTGGGTGGAACTTTTGTGGGACCACTCTTACTGATATCCAGCTCCAGCCATTTGTCCTCAATGACAGTGACTAGTTTCTCCACTTCCTCATGGAGGAAATTCTTTGTTCTTGTTGCACGCTCTTGCGTCATTTGTGTATTGGACTTACACTCAGGTAATCTTGAAAAATCAGTTCTCACCTTTCTTCCATCTATGCAGCACTCCTTTCCACTCCCTCAGCCACACAAAATTCACTATTTACACCGTGCCTTTATATATGGTCCATTGCCAATGCTGCTGAGGCACTGAGGACGCTCTCCCTTTAATTGGCCGATTGCCAAGCTTCCTGCTCCACTCGCTGAAACGCGCATTGCTGAAACGGACATGCGTCCCCTGCCGGCACTCGAAACGACACTGGGCCCAAGCCCCGCCCTCCTGCCGGTTGCGCTGAGCAAGCGCGACCGATGCTTTGCCCCCCCGCAGGCTCTGCAACGCCATGCCATGGGACCGGATCAGAACGATGAAGGAGTGGCCAAATTCAGAGGTAAATTTTCGACGTGTTTTTTGCCCCACAAAGTCGGTGTGCCACAGCTAACTATGCCGCTCTAAGCGGCTGGGGAAATTTGGGCCCAATATATTTGTATTCGAGATCGATAGAGAAGGGAAAAAAAGGAGGGGGCTGGCAATATTGATCAAAGATACTATTACAGCATTAGAAAGGGATGATGCTGTTGAGTGTTCAAACACAGAATCTATTTAGTTAGAATTAACAATAGAGGAGCTTTTATACTGCTGGGTGTATACTATGGCCACCAAATAGTGTGAAGAAGAGAGAAGCAAATTTGCAGGCAAATTTCAGAAAGTTGCAATTAGTGATAATAGGGGAATTCAATTATCCTAATATAGACATAGAAAAATAATAGTGCACAGGGCCAAGAGGGGGAGGAATTCCTGAAATGTGTACAAGAAAACTTTCTTGATCAGTATATTTCCAGCCCAACGAGGAAGAAAGCAGTGCTGGATCTAGATCTGTGGAATGAAGTGGGGCAAGTGGAGCATGTTCAGTCATAGAGCATTTGGAAAACAGTGATCACAATATCATTAGGCCTAGAGTAGTTATGGAAAAGGACAAGGCAAAAGCAAATGAGAAAATACTCAACTGGTGAAAGACTGGCAGGTAAAACTGTAAATGACCAATGGGAGGCCTTCAAAGTGTTTGGATACAGATTAAACATATTCCGACGAGGGAGAAAGAAAGGGCATCCAAAGCTAGAGCTCCCTGGATGACTAAAGATATAGAAATTAAAATGAAACAGAAAAAGGAGGCTTATGATAAATGTCAGGTTCAAAATTCAGTAGAGAACCAAGCTGAATACAAAGTACAGTCTAGAACTGAAAAAGGAAATAAGAGAGACAAAAAGAGTGTATGAGAATAGATTAGCGGGCAACGTAAAAGGGAACCCCAAACTCTTTTTATAAACATATAAATAGTAAAAGGGTAGTCAAAGGAAGGGTAGGGTCAATTAAGAACCAATCTTCTTGTGGAGGCAAAATGTATGGCTGAGGTACTAAATTAGTACTTTGTATCTGTCTTCACGAAAGAAGTTGATGAGGGTAATGTGGTTGATGTTGTGTATATGGACTTTCAAAAGGCTTTTGATAAAGTACCATATAATGGACTAGTTAGCAAAATTAAAGCCCATGGGATTAAAAGGGCAATGGCTGCATGGATAGAAAATTGGCTAACGGACAGAAAGCAGAGATTATGAACGGTTATTTTTCTAGGGGGTGGGGGGGGGGGGGGGGAGAAAAAAAAAGTGTGCAGCGGTGTCCCCCAGGGTCGGTGTTGGGACCACTGATATATATTAATGACCTGGACTTGGGTGTGGGGGTATAATTTTGAAGTTTGTAGATGACACAAAACTCAAATGTAGATAACAGTGAGGAAGATAGTGACAGACTTCAGGAGGACACAAACAGACTGGTGAAATGGGCAGACATACGGCAGATGAAATTTAACACAGAAGTGTGAATTGATTCATTTTGGTCAGAAGAATGAGGGGAGGCAAAATAAACTAAATGAGGGGGTGCAGGAACAGAAAGACCCAGGGGCTTATGTTCACAAGTCTTTGAAGGTGGCAGAACAAGTTGAGAAGACCGTTAAAAAGGCATACGGGATCCTTAGCTTTATAAATAATAGCATAGAGCACAAACACAAGGAAGATATGCTAAAGCTTTATAAAACATTGGTTCTGCCCCAGCTGGAAATTGTGTCCACTTCTGGGCACCACACTTTAGGAAGGATGTCAAGGCCTGAGAGAGGGTGCAGAGCAGATTTACTCAACTGGTACCAAGACTTCAGTTACATGCAGAGACTAGAGAAGTTGGGGTAGTTTGCCTTAGAGCAGAGAAGGTTAAGGGGAGATTTGATAGAGTTGTTCAAAATCATAAAGGGTTTTGATAGAGTAAATGAGAAACTGTTCCCAGTGACTCAAGGGTCAGGAACCAGAGGACAGATTTATGGTAAGAGGTAACATGAGTAAAAAAAATAATTTACACAGTGAGTTGTTATCTTGTCTTAATGGATTCTGTTTTAACGCAACCAAAAGTACTTCATTGGTTGTAAAGCGCTTTAACATGTCTGGTGGTCGTAAAAAGGCGTTATATAAATCCTTCCTTCCTTCCCCACGGATATCCTTAGCATGGTGATAGTGTTAACAAAGGATTCTGTCACCCACCCCTTTTTTCCTCCCTAGCTCTTCTGAAAATGTTGCATGGGAGACAGGACTCACAGATGGAGGGAATTCCTGCATTACTGGAACTGTCCAGCAGCCACATATTATTGGGTAAGTAAGAGGTGGACAGTGACAATGACTCAGAGGAAGATGGTCCTGAGGAATATTGCGACACCGTGGAATTATATAAGAACATAAGAAATAGGAGGAGTAGGCCATACGGCCCCTCGAGCCTGCTCCGCCATTTAATACGATCATGACTGATCAGATCATGGACTCGTCCACTTCCCTGCCCGCTCCCCATAACCTCTTATTCCCTTATCAGTTAAGAAACTGTCTATCTCTGTCTTAAATCTACTCAATGACCCAGCTTCCACAGCTCTCTGAGGCAGCCCATTCCACAGATTTAGAACCCTCTGAAAGAAGAAATTCCTCCTCATCTCAGTTCTAAATGGGCGGCCCCTTATTCTAAGATTATGCCCCGTAGTTCTAGTCTCCCCTATCAGTGGAAACATCCTCTCTGCATGCACCTCGTCAAGCCCGCTCATAATCTTATACATTTCGATAAGATCACCTCTCATTCTTCTGAATTCCAATGAGTCCCAACTTACTCGACCTTTCCTCATAAGTCAACCCCCTCATCTCCGGAATCAACCTAGTGAACCTTCTCTGAACTGCCTCCAAAGCAAGTAGATCCTTTCTTAAATATGGAAACCAAAGCTGCATGCAGTATTCCAGGTGTGGCCTCACCAATACCCTGTATAACTGTAGCAACACTTCCTTGCTTTTATACTCCATAGAAACATAGAAAATAGGTGCAGGAGTAGGCCATTCGGCCCTTCGAGCCTGCACCACCATTCAATAAGATCATGGCTGATCATTCACCTCAGTACCCCTTTCCTGCTTTCTCTCCATACCCCTTGATCCCTTTAGCTGATAGGGCCATATCTAACTCCCTCTTGAAAATATCCAATGAACTGGCATCAACAACTCCCTGCGGTAGGGAATTCCACAGGTTAACAACTCTCTGAGTGAAGAAGTTTCTCCTCATCTCAGTCCTAAATGGCCTACCCCTTATCCTAAGACTGTGTCCCCTGGTTCTGGACTTCCCCAACATTGGGAACATTCTTCCTGCATCTAACCTCTCCAGTCCAGTCAGAATTTTATATGTTTCTATGAGATCCCCTCTCTCATCCTTCTAAACTCCAGTGAATAAAGGCCCAGTCGATCCAGTCTCTCCTCATGTCAGTCCAACGATCCTGGGAATCAGTCTGGTGAACCTGTGCTGCACTCCCTCAATAGCAAGAACATCCTTCCTCAGATTAGGAGACCAAAACTGAACACAATATTCCAGGTGAAGCCTCACCAAGGTCCTGTACAACTGCAGTAAGACCTCCCTGCTCCTATACTCAAATCCCCTAACTATGAAGGCCAACATATCATTTGCCATCTTCACCGCCTGCTGTACTTGCATGCCAACTTTCAATGACTGATGTACCATGACACCCAGGTCTCGTTGCATCTCCCCTGTTCCTAATCTGCCGCCATTCAAATAATATTCTTCCTTCGTGTTTTTGCCCCCAAAGTGGATAACCTCACATTTATCCACATTATACTGCATCTGCCATGCATTTGCCCATTCACATAACCTGTCCAAGACACTCTGCAACCTCTTAGCATCCTCCTCACAGCTCACACCACCACCCAGTTTAGTGTCATCTGCAAACTTGGAGATATTACACTCAATTCCTTCATCCAAATCATGAATGTATATTGTAAATAGCTGGGGTCCCAGCACTGAGCCCTGCTGCACCCGACTAGTCACTGCCTGCCATTTGGAAAGGACCTGTTTATCCCGACTCTCTGCTTCCTGCCTGCCAACCAGTTCTCTATCCACGTCAGTACATTACCCCCAATACCATGTGCTTTAATTTTGCACACCAATTTCTTGTGTGGAACCTTTTCAAAAGCCTTTTGAAAGTCCAAATACACCACATCCACTGGTTCTCCCTGGTCCACTTTATTAGTTACATCCTCAAAAAATTCCAGAAGATTTGTCAAACATGATTTCCCTTTCATAAATCCATGCTGACTTGGACCGATCCTGTCACTGCTTTCCAAATGTGCTGTTATTTCATCTTTAATAATTGATTCCAACATTTTCCCCACTACTGATGTCAGGCTAACCGGTCTCTAATTACTCGTTTTCTCTCTCCCTCCTTTTTTAAAAAGTGGTGTTACATTAGCTACTCTCCAGTCCATAGGAACTGATCCAGAGTCGATAGACTGTTGGAAAATGATCAGCAATGCATCCACTATTTCTAGGGCCACTTCCTTAGGTACTCTGGGATGCAGACTATCAGGTCCCGGGGATTTATCGGCCTTCAATCCCATCAATTTCCCTAACACAATTTCCCGCCTAATAAGGATATCCTTCAGTTTCTCCTTCTCACTAGACCCTCAGTCCCCTAGTATTTCTGGAAAGTTATTTGTGTCTTCCTTCGTGAAGACAAAACCAAAGTATTTGTTCAACTGGTCTGCCATTTCTTTGTTCCCCAATATAAATTCACCTGAATCTGATTGCAAGGGACCTACATTTGTCTTCACTAATCTTTTTCTCTTCGCATATCTGTAGAAGCTTTTGCCGTCAGTTTTTATGTTCCCAGCAAGCTTCCTCTCATACTCTATTTTCCCCTCCTAATTAAACCCTTTGTCCTCCTCTGCTGAATTCTAAATTTCTCCCAGTCCTCAGGTTTGCTGCTTTTTCTGGCCAATTTATATGCCTCTTCCTTGGATTTAACACTATCCTTAATTTCCCTTGTTAGCCACGGTTGAGCCACCTTCCCCGTTTTATTTTTACTCCAGACAGGAGTAATAAAGGCGAAGATTCCATTGGCCTTCCTGATCACTTGCTGTACCTGCATACTAACCATGTGTGTTTCATGCACAAGTACCCCCAAGTCCCGCTGTACTGCAACACTCTGCAATTTTTCTCCTTTTAAATAATAACTTGCTCTTTGATTTTTTTCTGCCGAAGTGCATAACTTCACACTTTCCAACATTATACTCCATCTGCCAAATTTTTGCCCACTCACTTAGCCTGTCTATGTCCTTTTGCAGAATTTGTGTGTCCTCTTTAAACATTGCTTTTCCTCCCATCTTTGTATCGTCAGCAAACTTGGCTACGTTACACTCTGTCCCTTCTCCAAGCCATTAATATAGATTGTTAATAGTTGGGGTCGCAGCACTGATCCCTGCGGCACCCCACTAGTTACTGATTGCCAACTGGAGAATGAACCATTTATACCGATTCTGTTTTCTGTTAGTTAGCCAATCCTCTATCTATGCTAATCTATTACTCCCAATCCTGTGAACTTTTATCTTGTGCAGTAACCTTTTATGCGGCAGTTTGTCAAATGCCTTCTGGAAATCCAAATACACCACTTCCACTGGTACCCCGTTATCCACCCTGTTCGTTTCATCCTCAAAGAATTCCAGCAAATTTGTCAAACATGACTTCCCCTTCATAAATCCATGCTGACTCTGCCTGACTGAATTATGTTTTTCCAAATGTTCTGCTATTGCTTCTTTAATAATGGACTCCAACATTTTCCCAACCACAGATGTTAGGCAAAGTGGTCTATAGTTTCCTGCTTTTGCCTGCCTCCTTTTTTTCAATAGGGGCATTACATTTGCAGTTTTCCAATCTGCTGGGACCTCCCCAGAATCCAGGGAATTTTGGTCAATTACAACCAATGCATCCACAATCCCTGCCGCTACTTCTCTTAAGACCCTAGGATGCAAGCCATCAGGTCCAGGGGATTTATCTGCCTTTAGTCCCATTATCTTATTGAGTACTACCTCCTTAGTGATTGTGATTATGTTAAGTTCCTCCCCCTACCCCTCTAGCCCCTTGACTATCCACTGTTGGGATATTGTTAGTGTCCTCTACTGTAAAGACTGATACAAAATATTGGTTCAGAGTTACTGCCATCTCCATGTTCCCCATTATTAATTCCCCGTTCTCGTCCTCTAACTTTTAAATTTACTTTTGCCACTCTTTTCCTTTTTATATACCAAGACGCTATCCAAAAGGGTTAGAGACAGTTAGACTACAAGATTAAGAAAGCACATGTAGTGTGTAATTCTATAATCAGAGTTATGATTGGGAGTCCTGAATGGAAGATTGGCATCCTGGTGCCAGGATAAGGGATGTCAATTAGTAGGTGGAAAAACTTCTGGAAAGGAAAGGAGAGCAACCAAAAGTGGTCCATTTTGGAAACAGTGGCATAGATTGGAATCCGTTTTGAGACCCTGCAAATGGAGTTTAAGGAGTCAGGCACTGGACTGAAAATAAAGGCTTCCAGGGTAGGAATCTCCAGATTGCTTCCTGTGTCATGTACTGAACAGGTTAAAGAGAGGAAGATCAATGCATTGATTAAAGGCTGGTGAGGACGGCAGGGTTCACATTCTTGGAGAATTGCCCGAAGTGATTTATAGACAAGATAATGCTATACGCCGGTGATGGCATTCATCGGAACTGAAAAGGCATCAATATACTTGCAGAGAGTATAAATAGGATATTGGGGAGAATTTAAACAAAGATGATGGGGATGGGGTTAAACATAGAAAATAGGTGCAGGAGTAGGCCATTCGGCCCTTCGAGCTTGCACCACCATTCAATATGATCATGGCTCATCATGCAACTTCAGTACCCCATTCCTGCTTTCTCTCCATACCCCTTGATCCCTTTAGCCGTAAGGGCCACATCTAACTCCCTTTTGAATTATCTAACGAACTGGCCTCAACAACTTTCTGTGGTAGAGAATTCCACAGGTTCACAGTTCTCTGAGTGAAGAAGTTCCTCCTCATCTCAGTCCTAAATGGCTTACCCCTTATCCTTAGACTGTGACCCCTAGTTCTGGACTTCCCCAACATCGGGAACATTCTTCCTGTATCTAACCTGTCCAATCCCGTTAGAATTTTTTATGTTTCTATGAGATCCCCTCTCATTCTTCTAAATTCCAGTGAATATAAGCCTAGTCGATCCAGTCTTTCTTCATATGTCAGTCCTGCCATCCCAGGAATCAGTCTGGTGAACCTTCGCTGCACTCCCTCAGTAGCAAGAATGTCCTTCTTCAGATTAGGAGACCAAAACTGTTCACAATATTCAAGGTGTGGCCTCACCAAGGCCCTGTACAACTGCAGTAAGACCTCCCTGCTCCCACACTCAAATCCTCTTGCTATGAAGCCCAACATGCCATTTGCCTTCTTCACCGCCTGCTGTACCTGCATGCCAACTTTCAATGACTGATGTGCCATGACATCCAGGTCTCGTTGCACCTCCCCTTTTCCTAATCTGTCACCATTCAGATAATATTCCGCCTCCCTGTTTTTGCCCCCAAAGTGGATAACCTCACATTTATCTCCATTTTACTGCATCTGCCATGCATTTGACCACTCATCTAACCTGTCCAAGTCACTCTGCAGCCTCTTAGCATCCTCCTCACAGCCACCCAGCTTAGTGTCATCTGCAAACTTGGAGATATTACATTCAATTCCTTCCTCCAAATCATTAATGTATATTGTACATAGCTGGGGTCCCAGCCCTGAACCTTGCGGTACCCCACTAGTCACTGCCTGCCATTCTGAAAAGGACCCGTTTATTCCTACTCTTTACTTCCTGTCTGCCAACCAGTTCTCTATCCACGTCAATACATTACCCCCAATACCATGTGCTTTAATTTTGCACACCAATCTCTTGTGTGGGGCCTTGTCAAAAGCCTTTTGAAAGTCCAAATACACCACATCCACTGGTTCTCCCTTGTCCACTCTACTAGTTACATCCTCAAAAAATTCTAGAAGATTTGTCAAGCATGATTTCCCTTTCATAAATCCATGCTGACTTGGACCGATCATGTGACTGCTTTTCAAATGTGTAGGTGTGAAACTTAACAGAGACCAGGATTAATAAGCAATTGTAATTAGAAGCAGAAGGCTTAGCTGAAATAAATATTGAGATGGTACTATCAGGAAAAAATGAGATTAAAAGTGTTGAAAGGGCTAGGGATATCAGAAAATGTATTGAGAAAACCAGGAAAGGGAGTAAAGGTCAACATTCCAAAAATGTGAAATCAAGCTGGAGTAGTATGTATAAAAATGCACAAAGAATTCCAAACAAAATTAAAGAGTTAATAATTATGAAAGCATATGATATACCTCTAACGGATGCATTGTTTAAGTTTGGATAGGACTGTGACAAGTGGCCGGTCAGCCACTTCTCTCTTTCTACAATATCCGCGTTCTGAACTTTCTAGCACTGCATCTTAGGTGACCATATTCTGGAAAGAACAATCCAGAAATCTTTCATCTCTGATGCTGAAAAGTGTGGCTAACTGCTGGTGGAGCACGGAGATCCTCTGCTCTAAATATTCAAATTTCCGACAGTCATTTCAATGTGCTGCCCCTGGAAATACTGATGATTCATGATGGCAATAGTTTTTAAATAGATCTACATTTACCGTCGTGCACCAATTTCACAATCTTCAAACAAAAGCACACGTCATATACCACTGAAACAAAATGCTGCCCACTTGGGAAAGGAATGAGAACTTTTGAGACAAACCTAAAAATGTTCTTCAGATACTTTGAATTTGTAAAAACAACTGGCAACAATTAACAGGAAGTAAAAAAAAACAGTAAAGACAACTGAAGACTGGGGCCGACAATGGCTGCTGCACCATGTACTATAGATTACCGTAGAAAAATGTTATTGATCTGTTTCCTGATGAAGGCCCGTAGTCCAAGGAACTTGCCATAAATACGATGCAGGACAGTTTTCAAAAAATCTCTCTCACGTGGGTCCTCACTATCAAACAACTCCAAAAGCTGGAAAAAAAATTGGTTTGGGAGAAAAGAGACAAGGTCTTCAATTAAGATGCATTTAATAGCTAGAAATTATTATTTTAATAAGCTGTAGTACAATTACAACGAAGAGAATTTAGATTAGCACAATTTGTTCAATTTTACTCCAGTAAATGCTATATAAATAATTATATTTGTACTGTCAAGCAAGAACTACTTTAACTATCTCTTACCAGATTAATAACCTACAAAATTATATTGCTGCCCCACAGCTGAAGAATAAAGAACATATGAAAATTACTTTATATACAATAATTCTGGTTGCAGGTGTCAATATACTATAAAATATACAGGAAATATAATAAATGGATTGCTTGGATAATGTAAAGATTGCCACTTTGCATTTAGCGCCTACATCATTTTTCTTTATTCATCAGCAGCACTAGATTGTCTGCTGTTCAGTGGAAGTGAAATAAGTCAAGTAAGATGACCCACAGATGCAGGATAGCATGGTGTGTTGTTTATTTTGCACCATTACACAAAGATATGTTTCACCGATTGAACTAAATGAACCTGATCAGAACTGTGAAATAAGCTTAACAATTCTTATCAAACCTCACCTAGTGGCAACCCAGTCAGTCATCAGAAAGATTCAAGAAATACACGTATGAAAGACACGAGTTGTTCCTGGTCAAAATTACAAGAGGACACTTGTTATATCCCCAGGTTATGCTCTTGTAAAAGTAGCTATAGAACAGCGAGTCAAATCCTGCAAAAATGAGATGCTCAGCTTGCTTTTGGGATCAACTGTAAACACCAACCCTCAGAAGCTGTTTACAGCACACCCAAATTCATAACACAAATATGTGAGCCAAGATGAAGCGAAACAACAGCTTAATTGAAAGAAAATATAAATACGACAAGTGTTATGGTGAAAGTCTCAACAAGGGCAAAGCAGAACAGGTCATAAGATGCCTATTTAGAACTATATTTGCATGGGTGGTTAGAAGGTTAGACCCAGGACAAGTAGGAAAGATCTTTTATGTCTTCAAAGGGTCAATCCAACAAGAGGGAAAATACTTCTGGGACAGAAATGTGGACATCACTGGAAAGGAATGATGTCGTGCACATAATGCAGTGAGCTAGTACAAACATATAACTATGATGGACTTGACCTGCAGTACCATGCCAATATGAGTAATGACAAGTCTAAAAGATATATAACTGGGAGGCAACTCCTCCATATCTTCCCCAACAGTGATTCATAATCTCAGGCCAAGGTACATTGCCAATGCAAATTGCCAGTCTAGGAATTGCCGACCAAAGAGCGAACTCATATAAGTTATACTATTAAGATTGACTACCCATACCTCTCATAAGTGAGACTATGGGACCACTTGAATAGAAATAAATATAGAATAGAGCTGTGAAATGAATTCATCTTCCTGAATCAAACCAATCTAAAATGACTCTTGCGTCAACACATGCCTGGAAAATTAAAGCGTGGAAAGAAAATAGCATATCTGAAGATATTTCCTTTGGCTCAACATCACCAATCACTCCTGTAGGCAAACCTCTCATCCCCTATGAACTAAACTACACCTTTACCAACCCAAAATTTAAGTAAATATAGCAAGACCCAGGTATCAAACATAACATTCGCTACTTCAGTTTACCAGAAGACAGGTCAATAAACACCATCAGATCGAGGCTCAGGCTATAAACCAACAAATTAATTTATTTAATGACTGTTCAGTACAAACAGTAATTACAAACTTTACTATTTGCCTTGAAAGTTCAAGATAACAGTAACACTGCTCTGCGCTAACCCTGAACACAAGATCAATACTCAAACACCACTATTCTTCTCTTATGTAAAGAAATCCTACGATTGCAACTGTGAATAACTATGCACCTCTTATGGCTTTAGACTGACTGTCAACTGGGGAAATAAGTCACCATTCAAAATGTTTTGAAGACTTAATTAAAAAAAGGACATTAGAAATGTATTCTCTCAACTACATTAGATGGACAGCTCATCTATATAGATGTTTGAATTGACTGGAACCATTTGATTAATTAACTTGCATCTTTGAATGATCTATTCTGTCGCCCAGTCAAGTACAATGTCAGTAATCAAACCATGGATGCCAAAGACGTCCCCAAATATGTATGTCCCTTGCCCTGAGGTGTGAATATCAGTTGGATTGTAATATAATCTAATACTTTAACATCCACTCTCTCCATCACTGATACACCGTGGCTGCAATGTGTGCTGTCTACAGGATGCACTGCAGCAACTCGCCATGGCTTCGTGGGCAGGACCTCCCAAACCCACAACCTCCACCACACCGAGAAGGACAAGGGCAGCAGGTGCTTGGGAACACCATCTCCGCCAAGTCACACACCATCCCGACTTGGACATATGCCACTGTTCCTCCAGTGTCGCTGGGTCAAAATACTGGCACTCCCTATCCAACAGCACTGAGAATATCTTCAGCGGTTCAAGAAGGCTCACCAGCACCTTCTGAAAGGCAACTAGGGATGGGTAATCAATGTTGGCCTCAGCAGCAACACCAGTGTCCAGAGAACAAATTTTTTTTAAATTTGAAAGATTATCTAGCAGTAACCAATTTTGAACCCTGCATGTATCGTGATTCAAAAACAAGGAATAAAATAATGTACCATAAACAAAAATACTTCATTTATATTACCCTCAATCAAGTGGGAGAGCTGTGAAAGACCCAAGTCACACAATTTGTACTGCTCTCCAACTCTACCACGGATTAATATAGAATGTGTGACCAATTTACATAATTTTCATACATTTCCATTGACGTAATATATAGGTTGCAGCTTTCCAGTTAACCAGTACCATCAACATGCATGTAATGACAAATAAATAAACTGGTTTTTCAGGAGGGGAGCTGAGGGAGAACAGAGAATCAATTAACTTCTAATTAAATGATCATCTCCCACTCTTAAAGCTCACTTCCCTGGCAAAAGAGCCAGGTGCATGGCACGCTCCAACTTGTAACACAAAATTGTAACATGAGAGTTCCAGCCCACAATCCTCACACATGATATATTTCTCCTCCATGAATTCTGCAATGCAGTCAGTTCAATAAAGAAAAATAATGTAGATGCTAGGCTTTTTCATCACCAGTGGTTAGATGCAACTTGGGCTGTAATGGTTCAGCGTGCCATTCTGATTCTTATTTCATTGGAGATTATAGTACCATATCTTATTGTTAGGAGTGGCGTAGGAAGACAACAGAATTCGTGTCAACTGCAATCACCAGTGTTTCATCTGCTCGGAAAGAGCCTGGCTAAGAAAGGGATGGGACCTCTAGCCACTCTTTTCACTGAGTCCAGGCTGGGTTGAACTTCCTTTCTATGGGCCCAAGTTTCCACATGATTTGCGCCTGATTTTTAGGAGCAACTGGTGGAGAACGGACTATCTTAGAAATCGCAATTCTCCACATTTTTTTTTCTGCAGTTCTAGTGAGGTAGAACAGTTCTACTTTAGAACAGAATTTTTTCTTCAAAAGGGGGCGTGTCCGGCCACTGAAGCCTGATTTCAAAGTTTCCACAGTGAAAACGTACTCCAAACTAAAGTAGAATGGAGCAAGTGAAGATTTTTGTAGAACTGAAAAAACCTGTTGTACACATTAAAAAAAAATCAGGCGCAGGTTACAAATTAGGCGTCCAGAACGAGATGGGGGGGGAGGGAAGTCATTAAATTCTACAATAAATCCTTATTTATACTTCTACAAATATTATACAAATAAATCCAACCTGAATAAACATTTATAAGCAAAGAAAAGATTAAATAAACCATCTTCCTACCTGTGTGAAAGTGCTTCAGCCATCGATCGAAGGAGACAGCGGCTTGTTGCCGCGCAGGGGAGGGAGGGGAAGGAGACAGCGGCTTGTTGCCGCGCAGGGGAGGGAGGGGAAGGAGACAGCGGCTTGTTGCCGCGCAGGGGAGGGAGGGGAAGGAGACAGCGGCTTGTTGCCGCGCAGGGGAGGGAGGGGAAGGAGACAGCGGCTTGTTGCCGCGCAGGGGAGGGAGGGGAAGGAGACAGCGGCTTGTTGCCGCGCAGGGGAGGGAGGGGAAGGAGACAGCGGCTTGTTGCCGCGCAGGGGAGGGAGGGGAAGGAGACAGCGGCTTGTTGCCGCGCAGGGGAGGGAGGGGAAGGAGACAGCGGCTTGTTGCCGCGCAGGGAAGGGAGGGGAAGGAGACAGCGGCTTATTGCCGTGGAGGGAGGAGAGGGAGGGGAAGGAGACAGCGGCTTGTTGCCGCGCAGGGGAGGGAGGGGAAGGAGACAGCGGCTTGTTGCCGCGCAGGGGAGGGAGGGGAAGGAGACAGCGGCTTGTTGCCGTGGAGGGAAGGGAAGGAGACAGCGGCTTGTTGCCGCGAAGGGGAGGGAGGGGAAGGAGACAGCGGCTTGTTGCCGTGGAGGGAGGGGAAGGAGACAGCGGCTTGTTGCCGCGCAGGGAAGGGAGGGGAAGGAGACAGCGGCTTATTGCCGTGGAGGGAGGAGAGGGAGGGGAAGGAGACAGCGGCTTGTTGCCGCGCAGGGAAGGGAGGGGAAGGAGACAGCGGCTTATTGCCGTGGAGGGAGGAGAGACAGGGGAAGGAGACAGCGGCTTGTTGCCGCGCAGGGGAGGGAGGGGAAGGAGACAGCGGCTTGTTGCCGCGGAGGGGAGGGAGGGGAAGGAGACAGCGGCTTGTTGCTGCGGAGCGGAGGGAGGGGAAGGAGACAGTTGAGAAGGGAAGCCTCAGTGCTGATGTGCTGATGGCAATGTGGTTTTATTAAAAAATGTTCAAAAATTAAACAGCTACAAAGAACTACAAAAATGGCCGAGTGCCAATGTTTTTTTTCACACTGAGCATGCGCGAACGCTCCAATGCGCATGCGCAGCGTTGCCGGCAGGAAAAAAACTAATTTAAATAGTACCCGCCCCCTCCCACTTATAAAATCGGCGCGAGTGTAGGCTCCGCCCCCCTGGGCGCCACGCCAAACAGACAAGGAACTGCAGAGCGCTCGAGAATAGCGCTTTTTTTTTCTGGCGCCGTTTTAGGCGCAAAAAACGGGCACCCAGCTCGGAGGGGCGCCCGTTTTTTATCCTGTGGAAACTTGGGCCCATTAACTCTACTTTAGCCACTGCTTTCCAATAAGGAAAGCTAAAAAAAAAAGTCAGTCATTTAGGCTGCTCACAAGGACCCAAGTCAGATCAACAATGGTTTGATATTGACAAGCGCTTGGAGACAGGTTACTTGCTCATATTGGTTGAGCAATCGCGTGTGGCCTGAGGAGACGTAAAGAAAAAAATGAAAGTTTACACATTGAAAGTAACATTCCAGTTTGCATGTTTAAAAAAAAACAGATCTTGCAATCAAATAAAAGTGATTTTTTTTTTTTGCAAATCACAATTGCATTAGCTAATCTCAGCCAGGGTTGGAGATGGGGTTCTACAATTAACCTCTGTGACCTTGATTTGGGGGGAGGAGGAAAATCAAGCAGGAATCTCACTGGAATGACAGCTATCCTATGACCAAGGCTTGAAGTGCAATTATGTTGACATTAAGTCCAGACAGGCACAACTGTAATGTTGCCTATGGTAGAATAGCCCAACATTTTTTGATTCGGCTCATACATGAGGAATGGGCACTTAGAATCATAGAAATATACAGCACGGAAGGAGGCCATTCTGTCCATGCCGGATGACAAAGAGCTATACAGCCTAATCCCACTTTACAGCTCTTGGTCAGTAGCAGTTCTAGTGCACCTCCAAGTACTTATTAAATGTGGTAAGGGTTTCTGCCTCTACCATCCTTTCAGGTAAAGAGTTCCAGACCTCCACCACCCTCTGGGTGAAAAAAATTCCCTACAAATCCCCTCTAAACCTCCTACCAATTACTTAAAATCTATGCCCCCTGGTTGTTGACCCCTCTGCTAAGGGAAATAGGTCCCTCCTAAACACTATTTAGGTCCCTCATAATTTTATACACCTCAATAAGGTCTTCCCTTAGCCTCCTCTGTTCCAATGAAAACAACCCTATCCAATCTTTCCTCATAGCTAAAATTCTCCAGTCCAGGCAACATCCTCATAAATCTCCTCTGTACCCTCTCAAGTGCAATCGCATCTTTCCTGTAATGTGGTGACCAGAACTGCATGTGGCCTAACTAGTGTTTTATACAATTCAAGCATAATCTCCCTGCTCTTATATTCCAATCCTCGGCTAATAAAGGCAAGTATATCGTATGCCTTCTTAACCACATTATCTACCTGTCCTGCTATCTTCAGGGATCTGTGGACATGCATTCCAAGGTCCCTCTGTTCTTCTACATTTATTGTGTATTCCCTTGCCTTGTTCGCCTTCCCCAAATGCATTACCTCACACTTCTCCGGATTGAATTCCATTTGTGAATGTTCTGCCCACTTGACCAGGTCAGCGATATCTTTTTGCAGTCTACAATTTTCTTCTTCATTATCAACCACATGGTCAATTTTTGTATCATCTGCAAACTTCTTAATCGTACCCCCTACATTCAAGTCTAAATCATTGATATATACCACAAAAAGCAAGGGACGTAGTACTGAGCCGTGCGGAACCCCACTGGGGTTCACAAGAACACCCATCGACTATTTCCTTTTGCTTCTGAGCCAATTTTGGATCCAACTTGCCACTTTGCCTTGGATCCTATGGGCTTTTACTTTTGTGGATTGTGCAAGGTACTGTAGCAAGTTGGTATGTATGAAATGGTACCCCTTGCAGGAATCAAGAGAGAAAGTCGAGAAAATATCAACAAACTTCCAGGAACTATTTCCCTCATTTGGTATAAAAACTTTTAAGATAGCCACATACAATGGTTTATTAGTGGAAACCAGCGATGCGACTACCATAAAAACAGTATCTTAAGCTATCATGCTCAAAGTGTCAATTGATCCTCATTTCCTTGCCAATAGGAGACATGGAAGACTTTGCCAATCTACAATACCAAGTAAAACAAGGTGTTTAAATAGGATTTTATTTAGTCTTAACGAGTCAGTGTTCATATATGTTAAACATTGTGATAAAAATACAATTCACTGCACAACCTTTGTAGAAGGATATTAGGAAACAAAAAGCAAAATCAAGCAAATATATTTAACCAACAGGCCTTTGGGGTGAATAGTAATATTTATTTGATCTCAGTTTGTTCAAAGCTGGTAAAGTCTTTGCTTCCTAAAACTGGCATGTGGTGCACTATACCATCCAATGCTGATTAAATGTTTTTTAATTTAGTTAAATCAATTTATATGCAAATTAGATCAAAAGAAATTGTTGCACTGATTACTTATGGCATATTAAAATTCTACTGTGTCCCCAAAAAGCTTGAATTAAAAAAAAAATAGAAATGCAAAGTACTTACAACATATTTTATCTTTGCAACATGAAAAATGAATCAGGACAATGAACAGACAAAAAGATGCTTGATCCACAGGCTACTGACAGATCTTCTATGTTGCGAAGTGATTCCAGGTCATCAGCAGGAAATAGTCTGCCTTTCATAACACTAACCTTGGCAACCAGTACTCCAAAGTAACAGCTTATCTTTATTTGGCGAGTGACCATTTTGTTCATTACCCTGAAGATAATGAATTCAAACAAAAACAATAAATCCAACCAAATCAGCATGTGATGAATTTGGGTCCAAGTTACCTTCTTGGTTCATTGGTGGTAATAATTTCCTTAAGTGGTCTGAGTGTATCATTTTAATGGGAGTTTGATCACACTGCCCTATATATATATCCACTTGTAAGCGAGCATGATCCAGGGATAAAACAATGGTATCACCTTACAATCTGGACTAGATAGCCTGGCATCAGATCAAACAAGAGTTAAACTAGGCTTGAGAGTTAAAGCTTGGTCTGAATCATTAAGCTGCTTTATTCCATAGCAAAACAAAAAATACAGAGCAACAATGATGATCAGATTCGCTGAGTTCAAATGATAAAACTTGGCTTCACGTAATGATCCAAAAATATTGAACGCAGAACCTCCTCCCACCGTTGCCTTTTGTTGTCTGACTGCCCGTCAACCTCCTGTTTCCAAAAGCCATCTTGCCTTTTGGTATTTGTGTTCTAATTTTTTTTTTAAAGTATTTCTCATTGTGTCAAAAAGCCTGTCCTTCTCAGTCTGACATAGATCGAAGGATTTTCACACGGCTTTCCAACATAACTATGAGAGCTGTCTTTACGAATAAGGCTCAAGTCAGAAGTGTGATGGAATACGCGCACTCTCCTGGATGGGTACAGACACAACAACATTCAAGAAGCTTGACATCATCCATGACAAAGCAGAGAGAAGGAGGAAAAGATGTGAAGGAGTGAAGGGAGGAAGAAAAGGAAAGAAATTAAGAGATATAAACAGAAACATAGAAATTACAGTTGGACAGAAGCAGATATAGACACGGTAGGAGATACTTTATTTCTGTCCATGAGCAATGCTGGAAAGATAAAACTTTGGGCCCAAGTTTCCACATGATTTGTGCCTGATTTTTTAGGAGCAACTGGTGGAGAACGGACTATCTTAGAAATCGCAATTCTCCACATTTTTTTTTCTGCAGTTCTAGTCAGGTAGAACAGTTCTACTTTGGAACAGAATTTTTTCGTCAAAAGGGGGCGTGTCCGGCCATTGACGCCTAATTTCAAAGTTTCCACAGTAAAAACGTACTCCAAACTAAGTTAGAATGGAGCGTGAAGATTTTTGTTGAACTGAAAAAACCTGTTCTACACATTAAAAAATCAGGCGCAGGTTACAAATTAGGCGTCCAGAACGAGATGGGGGGGGGAGGGAAGTCATTAAATTCTACAATAAATCCTTATTTATACTTCTACAAATATTATACAAATAAATCCAACCTGAATAAACATTTATAAGCAAAGAAAAGATTAAATAAACCATCTTCCTACCTGTGTGAAAGTGCTTCAGGCAGGGAGAATGCTGCAGTCAGCCTGAGGCGCCTGTTCTTCCCGCCGGGGGGGCGGGGGGAGGAGGCGCCCGTGTTCTTTCCCGCGGCGGGGGGGAGGAGGCGCCCGTTCTTCCCGCGGGGGGGGGGGGGGGGAAAGAGGAGAAGCGCCCGTTCTTCCCGCGGGGGGGGGGGGGGGGGGGGAGGAGAGGAGGCGCCCGTTCTTTCCCGCGGGGGGGGGGGGGGGGGGGAAAGAGGGAGAGAGAGGAGGCGCCCGTTCTTCCCGCGGGGGGGGGGGGGACAGTGAGAAGGCTGCAAGTGCTGATGTGCTGATGGCAATGTGCTTTTATTAAAAAAAATTTCAAAAATTAAACAGCTACAAAGAACTACAAAAATGGCCGAGTGCCAATGTTTTTTTCACACTGAGCATGCGCGAACGCTCCAACGCACAGCGTTGCCGGCAGGAAAAAAACGAATTTAAATAGTACCCGCCCCCTCCCACTTACAAAATCGGCGCGAGTGTAGGCTCCGTGCCAGGCAGACAAGGAGCTGCAGAACGCTCCAGAATCGCGATTTTTTTTTAGGCGCCGTTTTAGGCGCGAAAAACGGGCCCCCAGCTCGGAGGGGCGCCCGTTTTTTATCGTGTGGAAATTTGGGCCCTATATGTTGCACCTGCCATTATAAAACAAAATATCTCGACCCAGTGAGGCAGGTAAATTCTGCTGGTATATATAAAAAAAAAGCAGCTCAACTCTGTGGCGCAGCAGCTAAATGAACGAACGTGACAAAGAACTTGAGGAAAGGAAGGTTGGTGGTGGGGCGGTAGTTTGCAAGGAGAGGTCAAGCGTAGGATTTTTGAGGAGTGGTGCCAACAGTGGTTTTGAAATGGATGGGATCTGTGGAGAGGGAACCATTTACATTGTCAATTAGCATGGGGATCTGGAAGGGAAGTTAGGTGGAAATGGGATCAAGTGAGCAAGAGGTGGGTCTCACTAACAAGATGAGCTCAGAGAGAGCATGAGAATAGATACGGGAGAAATTAGGCTCAGAGCTCAGGGCGGGGGTTGTAGAAGCAGCAGAATGGATGATCTCAATCTTACGAACAAAGAAGTTCATGAGCTCCTCACACTTGTTGGAGACGAGGATGAAGGAGGCTGTTACAGCAGTTTAAGGAGACAGATGATAGTGAAGAGAAGAATTTTTGCTTTCCGAGATGATCTTGGAGCAGTAGGTGGAGTTAGAAGAGAAAAGTGAGACCTGACGCTTGATGTGTTCCAACCACTTCTGGTAATGGATGGCTTGACGTGCTAAACTCTGTGCCCTTTGGACTTGAGAGAGCAAAGATCGAGGCCATACCAGAGGATCCGATCAGAATGTGTAACGGTTTGCTGGGGACAAGGGTATCAAACATGGACGTGAAGGAGTGGTTAAACAGATCAATGGCAGCAGATGTATTGAGGGAAATGAAGTAGCAAAGGCGAGCTAGTTAGGAAAGTGCAGTTTTAAGTGACGTGGAGTGGGCTTGGAAGGCAATAGAGGGATATGGGTGTTGAGGGATACAACAAAGTATTCGGCTATGGCCTGGTCTATGATAGAGACCATGAGAATAGAGATGCCTTAAGTGCAGATGGGCCACAGGAGATAGTGATGTTAAGTGGATAGCTTTGCATATCGGTAGGAGTGTTTACATGGAGGAAGAGGATTCAGGATAACAAGAGGCCACTTAATTCAGGGGAGCGGACAAGGGGAGATGCAATGAAGATTAAAATCACCAAGGATGAGTTGTTGCTCAGTACAAAGGTTGAGGGAAGAAAGGAGGGAGGGTAATGTGGGTTGGGGCTGACGGGTGCTAGACAATTAATTTTTTTAAAGAGGCAAGAGGGGTGGAACAAAGTGAGGTGTTCAAAGGAGCAGAATGTGCCAGAGGACATGGGGGGGCGGGGAAAGAGACCAACTAGCGGCGAGAGCAGGATCAGATGAGCAACAGCGGCGGGGATAAAAGCAGCAGCGTCCGAGTCCCGAGATCAGAGTCTAGGGGAATCAAGGAATATGGAGATCGGGGGGGAAAGTGGAGCTGAGGTCAATGATCAGCCATGATCTTATTCCTACTCCTATTTCTTGTGTTCTTTTGGGCTAGACTTTCCACTATGATCGCTAAAATGTACGATATTTCCGGCCTTAGAGCTTTTTTTATTTTTCAGAATTGCTGGATTATCACCCATTTTAAAAAACGCTAGTTTCGCTTTTTTAATTTGGGCGATAGACTTAGCGATGTGAAATGAGCGATAACGATGTATTCAGTCGTGCAAGGCTGGCGTCCATAGTAACGGCCATTCTGCGCATTTATGTTTTTTTTCAGGCAAAGAACTTTTCCCGCGATTCTGGAGGTCAGGGGTCAGATAAGATGCTCTCACGCAAGATGTGCGCATCCTGGATGCTCCCTGGAAAATTTGCATTTACTGCCATGATTATTTGCTTGTGGTCGACAACGAGCTGCACAGAAAGTGGAATCCCTTTCGCTTCCTAAACACCTCTGCATCCTGTAAAGGTGCTCGCGGGGCTATATGCGTACAGTCTATTGCTCCCTGCACCTTGGGGAAGTTTGCTATTCTCAAGAACCCCAAAGCCCTCTCACTCTGTGCCTCCCTGGTCATAGGGAAGTTTATAAAGTCCATCCTGCGTGCGTAAAGGGCTTCAGTCACCTGTCCAATGCAGCAATATGTGGCGTGCTGAGAGATACCGCAAATGTCACCAACTGAGGCCTGAAAGGAGCCCGATGCATAAAGGAAAGTGCCACAGTAACCTTAACCTCAACGGGCAGTGCAGTCCTGATGGTGCTAGTAAGCTGCAGATCTCCTTTAATTAGCTGGCATATTTCACTGATGATCTCCTTTCGGAATCGCAGCCTTCTAATGTACATGTTATCGGGCAAGTCCAGCTATGATTGCTTATCCCTTTAAATGCGTTGGGTGTAACATCTTCTCCTCCTCAGCAGTCTGCCACCTCTTTGATTGGGCACATAATGCTCTTCAATGATCCCTCTCCCATCTCTATTCTGCAGCATGTGAGTAGTCATCAATACTGGTTGAGAAATTAGAGACCCCATCACTATAAATGCCCTAATCTGTCTTCTTAAATTGTCCTCAACAAATACAATGTGATTAGATGATTGGCAAGATTCAAAAACGCCCTTAAAATCACTCACAAATTACTTCTCCTCACAACCACTTCAAGTAGTCTTTTATTAAAGATCCTCTGAATTATAAAATGGCATCCATATTGCAGAGTTAAGGTCTGGTGAGTGCAGCTTTTCTTGAGTGTCTTTTTGGGCGAATTATGGGCGAAATGCCGAAAGCAGCTCTCAGCGATAATCTGGCCGATAATCGGGCGCTAGTTTCCATTATAAACAGTATTCTGGGCCTTGCATGAGGATGACATCATATATATATATTTTTTTAAATAGGCCAGGCGATGCAGCTCATTCCTGCATGTCGAAAGTTGCGCTGGCGATAAATGGATGATAATCGGGCGCTAGTTTCCATTTTTCATTAAATATGGGTGATAGTCTGAATCTCAGCGCTTATATGGGTGATGATGTGCCGAAAGTCTAGCCCAATGTTTTTAACTAAAAGGGGCATTGGCATTTAAAAAAAATTATACCTTTGTGCTATTATCTTTCAGACTTGTATTCAGTTTACTCTACAAAATACTTACAATTTCTGTTGAGAATTGTGAACAAAGATTAAGTCAGAAATATTGCACCATTTTTCTCTTTCTGATCAAAATATTTTGAACTAATTTCAGCAGCCTAACTGAACAGCATCCAGCAAGGCCAAGTCTACTTCAGCATGCATCCCTGCACTCAATCTGCATTCTGCTCACAATGATGTCAATGCTTTTCTTTCTCCTGCCAAGAAACCTTAAAGGGGTAAAAGTCATATTTATTTCTAAAATTACTGTGTGAAAATGAAGACCATTTTGAAAACATCTTAACAATAGGTCTTTACGAGTAAATATCCATGAGCAAAAAGGAATTAATTGGGCACCTAGGATGCTGTGTACTCTTTACTGGAATAAAAATTCAAACAAATCCATTTGACTGCAAGCACAAATAGGGCCTGCTCAATAAAAAGAAACTATCACTATTGGAATAATCTCAAAAACAGATTGAGCATAGCAGTAGTTAGTTAAAAGGTTAACTATTTGCACTAATGATTGTGAGGATTTATCAGTTAAGTATTATTTTAACTTAAAGTCTTGTGCACATTTATCATGCAAGGAATGTTGGACCAGAAATTTGGCCACACAGCACCTACTTTTAAAGTGCTAAACGGCCACCTAATTTAACTGTTAGTGTCCACAGCTCACCGGCTCGATGATAATGAGGCCTGAGACCCATTATCAAGTGTGCTTCAGACAGGACACGCCCGAATTTCTAAGCTATTATACACATATTGCAGCAGCGCACCAAATGTCAGGGAATACCAGAGCACCCAATGTGTACAGCTGGTATACTGCAACTATAATGTTACATATGGTTGCATAAACTAGAAATTCAAGGGATTGGAGGCAGGGGGGGTTTGGTCGAAAACATATTCCAGGATTTTGCGGTATGAATAACGGTGAGGCTATCAGTGCTCACCATTAATATGGAGTAAATCGGACAGCAGCTTTTGGCATCCGCACATGTGCAGTAAAACGTGGAAAGAGAGAAGTTTGTGTCTGATATACCCTACTCCTTCACTAGCTGCATACCGGTACCTCGCCGAGAGACTCTGCATTGAAATACATGCAAGGGTGTGAATTGACGGTACTTACCCACTAGATATCCACCAAACATGCCAGGAAAAGGTTCGGTCTTGTCAATTCAAGTATAAGTGAATTTTCAATGGCATGATAAGCAATGTTCCCTGTAATTATTTTTTTGGCTGTGCAGCCCAATCAAATTTTCGCTCATGAGCGGTTTCTCCCATGCAATAGACCACTGAGCGGCCGTGCAGCTTAACAGGAACATTGGTGATATGTCTTAATTTATGCCAAACAACCTCGCAGGCACTGAAAATTAACTTGTACAAGTGTGGAGTCTCATTCCTTCAGATTTTAATTAGGCTGTAACTATTTGTAACACCAAATTTCTGATTGATTCCCTTAGGGGGTAAGACACACCCAGCAGTTTGTCTGGAATGTGTAATTAGATACTGCCTGTCTGAGTAATCAGGATCTTTGCAATGTGTAATATGATCCATTCACTGTGACAGCCAGCTCCAGAGCTCAGTGCTAACACTACTCCTTTCAGTCATGTTAAGACAGTTGAACAGACAGGGCTCACTCTCCCAGGTTACGAGCACTCACACTGGCAAGTTCAGATAGGAAGGGATGAGGCCATGGAGGGATTTTAACATGAGGATGAGAATTTTAAAATCAAGATTTTGGTAGACAATGTTGCCCCCAATTTTTTTTATTTTTTTTTGAGTGCACAATCCCTTTAATGGGCTGTGCGGGGCCTCCACATAGTTGCGCAGCTTAGTGAGCCACAGGGGTGATGGGTGAATGGGGCTTGTTGCACGTTAGGATACATGCAGCAGAGTTTTGGATGAGCTCAAGTTAATTGAGCGTGGAAGATAGGAGGCCGGCCAGGAGAACATTGGAATAGTCAAGTCTGGCAAATAACACAATGTAATATTATGTATATTGTAGGACCAACACAAATTACGCTCTTATTTTTTAAAAATTCATTTATTTATTGCCCATTCTTAGTTTCCCATGAGGGGGTGGTAGTGAGCTGCCTTCTTGAACTGTTACGGCCGGGGGGGGGGGGGGGAGAAAGAGAACGAGGTGGGTGTGGAAGAACGTGATTCAGGCCTAACTGAGGGTGGGAAAATGTGATCCATCTTCCCAGCTGAATCATGTTATTGCTCTCATCCCCACTCTTTTAGACCTGGATCACATTCTATCCCACTGTTCTCACAGTGCTGCACCCACCCCCCACCGGCCCTTAACCTGCAACAAGTTCCAACAACTCCCAAAGTTCCATCGAGCTCCTGTTTCTCTCCCCTCTCCTGGAGCTCCTCTTTCTTCCCCCGGCCCTTCGATCACCTCTCCTCTCCCTCCTCCATAGTCTCTCTTTCCCCCCCTCGATCCAATCCCCTCCCCCCTCCGAATCCCTCTCCTCTCCCCCTACCCCTTCTCTCTCCCCCACACCTCCATATGATATTGTGGATCTGTTTGGGATTACAAATTCCTGTTGGGTTTCTGTTATACCTGCATAAGATAGCAAGGCTGGAAAAACAGCACCACTGAAGGGCTGCTTTGAATTATTATTCTCATGTTCTTTCGATCCTTGGTTACAAAACTGCAATATTTGGGGTAATCATATTCAACCAAATGGTAGTCAAAGTTTACATCTCCCAATATCATTTCCTCTGCAAGTGTTTTTGCTCAAGCCACCAGTGGCCCAGAACTCCCACCCAGTCGCTGTGTCATCGGCAATAAGAAACAAATTTGAGCGATCCCCAAGGCTATGCTTTTGATCCCTTCTCCTCCTCCCCTTCGATCCCCTCTTCTCCTGCCCCGCTTCAATCCCCTCTCCTCCCGCCCCCACTTCAATTCCCTCTCCTCCCTTCCGGCCCCCCTTCAATCCACTCTCTTCCCTTCCTCCCCCGCCCTTTCGATCCCCTCTCTTTCATAGAAACATAGAAAATAGGTGCAGGAGTAAGCCATTCGGCCCTTCGAGCCTGCACCGCCATTTAATGAGTTCATGGCTGAGCATGCAACTTCAGTACCCCATTCCTGCTTTCTCACCATACCCCTTGATCCCCCTAGTAGTAAGGACTACATCCAACTCCTTTTTGAATATATTTAGTGAATTGGCCTCAACAACTTTCTGTGGTAGAGAATTCCACACGTTCACCACTCTCTGGGTGAAGAAGTTTCTCCTCATCTCGGTCCTAAATGGCTTACCCCTTATCCTTAGACTGTGACCCCTGGTTCTGGACTTCCCCAACATTGGGAACATTCTTCCTGCATCTAACCTGTCTAAACCCATCAGAATTTTAAACGTTTCTAAGAGATCCCCTCTCATTCTTCTGAACTCCAGTGAATACAAGCCCAGTTGATCCAGTCTTTCTTGATATGTCAGTCCCGCCATCCCGGGAATCAGTCTGGTGAACCTTCGCTGCACTCCCTCAATAGCAAGAACGTCCTTCCTCAAGTTAGGAGACCAAAATTGTACACAATGCTCCAGGTGTGGCCTTACCAAGGACCTGTACAACTGTAGTAACACCTCCCTGTCCCTGTACTCAAATCCCCTTGCTATGAAGGCCAACATGCTATTTGCTTTCTTCACCGCCTGCTGTACCTGCATGCCATCCTTCAATGACTGATGTACCATGACACCCAGGTCTCGTTGCACCTCCCCTTTTCATAATCTGTCACCATTCAGATAATAGTCTGTCTCTCTGTTTTTATCACCAAAGTGGATAACCTCACATTTATCCACATTATACTTCATCTGCCATGCATTTGCCCACTCACCTAACCTATCCAAGTCACTCTGCAGCCTCATAGCATCCTCCTCGCAGCTCACACTGCCAACCAACTTAGTGTCATCCGCAAATTTGGAGATACTACATTTAATCCCCTCGTCTAAATCATTAATGTACAATGTAAACAGCTGGGGCCCCAGCACAGAACCTTGTGGTACCCCACTAGTCACTGCCTGCCATTCTGAAAAGTACCCATTTACTCCTACTCTTTGCTTCCTGTCTGACAACCAGTTCTCAATCCACGTCAGCACACTACCCCCAATCCCATGTGCTTTAACTTTGCACATTAATCTCTTGTGTGGGACCTTGTCAAAAGCCTTCTGAAACTCCAAATACACCACATTAACTGATTCTCCCTTGTCCACTCTACTGGAAACATCCTCAAAAAATTCCAGAAGATTTGTCAAGCATGATTTTCCTTTCACAAATCCATGCTGACTTGGACCTATCATGTCACCTCTTTCCAAATGCACTGCTATGACATCCTTAATAATTGATTCCATCATTTTACCCACTACCGATGTCAGGCTGACCCATCTATAATTCCCTGTTTTCTCTCTCCCTCCTTTTTTAAAAAGTGGGGTTACATTGGCTACCCTTCACTCCAAAGGAACTGATCCAGAGTCTATGGAATGTTGGAAAATGACTGTCAATGCATCCGCTATTTCCAAGGCCACCGCCTTAAGTACTCTGGGATGCAGTCCATCAGGCCCTGGGGATTTATCGGCCTTCAATCCCATCAATTTCCCCAACACAATTTCCTGACTAATAAGGATTTCCCTCAGTTCCTCCTCCTTACTGGACCCTCTGACCCCTTTTACTACTCTACTCTCTCTGCTCTTGAACCCTTTCCTCTCCTGTCTTCCCCCCGATCTCCACTCCACCCCCTCGATCCCCTCTCCTTTCCTCCTCCCCCCATTTCCATCCCCGACCTTCTCCACATGGAGCCGAGGAAAGCAGGCCGCAGCCCCACTGGGGACTGCGCATCCGTGACCGGATTGAGTGCGCATACTTGGCGCTGAACGGGCGCACATGTGCAGAGAGAGTTGAAATTGTGTTGCAAATAGTCACTCCATTTCAATTATTGTTGGAGATTTTTTTATAATAATTTAAAAAAAATTTACTTTTGCTTTGTCTCTTAACTCTCTATGCATCCTGTTTCCTTTCCTTCTCTTTATTTAACTTTCTCTGCATGAGTTTACATTGAATTAAATATTCTAACTTACACTTCCTGGTTTAGACTGCATGAGGATTCTTCAATCTGATTTGTTGATGAGACACTCTATTGCTTGTCCTGTTCACACAGGTCCCAGATCCACTGTAGAGGGCACCCGATGACCACAAGTTGCTGCTCAAAAGCCCATGAAAAGTCTGTGGGCAGCTGTAAACATGATGAACGGTGAGCGCCGTTCGTTCGCTGCTGACCGCACTGCTCGGGTCATTGCAATAAACATTTGAAATCTGGGATGTTGCTGGGTGTAGTTGACAATGTTGGAGCCGTTTCGAAATTAGCATTTCCTTGCTACTTATGTTGCAGAAAACATAAATGTGATGTGGAAAACCTAGTATAACAAGAGCATCGCTTTACATACTCCCGCAGCAGGTGGTGTTCTTCTGAGGTGGGCCAAAGTTTACTGTTGTGGGACAGTGCAGAAAGAGCTTTAACTTGCATCAGTGCAGGCAATATCTGAATTGCGAGTGAGAACCTGGTCCTGAAAAGTACAAAATTGTTCATCTACCTAGCCAGTAAGAAAAATTTTAATGCACTCACCTGAAGTACAAATTTCTGATCGATGAACCTTTTTGCAATACTAGGCTGGAAATCTGGACACTCCAGAAACCGCAGGAAAAATTCATATACAAGCTTAAACAGAAAAAATTGACAATTAATAGAAATAATTCTGATGGCCCAAATAGGTTTAAAATCTGTACGCACCTGCATAAATTTTTCTCATGAACAATCATCCACCCACATGCTGATTTTCAATTCACTTTTTTATCAGCACCATGGGTTGAAAGGGGAAGGCTTCTTTAATGTATTTTTATTTTCTCCAAACCTTTCTTCTCAGATCTTCCTGAGCAGTACATAAACCACTAAACCTTCTCTTATTTTCTCTCATTATGGGGAAACTGGCTCAATCTGCAGGAACTCTGTGTGTGGCGGATTATTGATGTGAATCTATATTGCAGTGCTCTGAACCACAATGACAAACCAAACACCACTATCTTCAATACTTAATTATATGTTCTGCAATTTTACTGGAATTCTGGCAAACATTAAAAACTGAACAGGACAGCTTTTCTGACTGAGGCAATCTTTTTAGTCAATGCTATAAAAAAGCTATCAATTTGAAGAGATATTTTAGTCAACACTAAATCGATAGAGACACATATACCTATACCTCACACTCACGCATGTTGATTCCCTTGGTGTTGTGCACAGATCACATGCAAGCAGGGTTAGAGGGTGGGACGATAATTGGATGCAGGCGAAGATAGAGCGGTGGGAGTGGTGGGCAGTGCATCACGGGGAGAAGGTGTAGGAGAGTGTATGGGAGTGGAGAGCAGGATGGTGTGATGAGAAAAGAGAAGGAGGGGAAAGAGACAAAGGAGTGAGAAGTGAACAAATTGAGGAGGGGGACTGGCTCCCATGGGTGTTGGGTTTGTGGTGAGCAGCTCTTTGGACTTTCCTCTCAGAAAGGTGGTGGAGGGAAAGGATGAGATAGTAACCAGATCTTCAATCTTCAATCCTTCAGTGGGAGGAGTCAGGAAACAATAAATTTAAAAGCAGCAAGAGAAATATCAAGACTCTAGAGCAGAGCAAAGTTTTGGGTAAAAATAAACAGAGTGGGTCAGGAAGGGACAGAGAGAGTAACAAAAGGTAAAAAGGCATCAGTGACTAAGGTGACATCAGAGAAAAATAGAAAAAGTCAAAGCTAAAGGCACTATATCTGAATGCGCGAAGCATTCGCAACAAAATGCATGAATTAATAGCGCAGATAGAAATTAATATGTTTGATCTAATAGCCATTATGGGGATGTGGTTACAAAGCGACCAAGGTTGGGAACTAACTTTTAGAAGAGATAGGCAAATTGGAAAAGGAGGAGGGGTAGCCCTGATAATAAAGGATGGGATAAAGACAGTAAAGAGAAAGGATCTTAGCTCCAAAAATCAAGAAGTTGAATCAGTTTGGGTGGAGCTAAGAAACAGCAAAGGGCAGAAAACATTGGTGGGAGTTGTTTATAGGCCCCCAAACAGTAGTTGTAATGTAGGGCAGAGTATAAATCAGGAAATTAGAGGCGCATGTAACAAGGGAAATGCAGTAATCATGGGGGACTTTAATCTACATATAGACTTGGGAAAACCAAATTTGCAGTAATAATGTGGAGGACGATTTCATGGATTGTATACAGGATAGTTTTCTAAATCAGTATATTGAGGAACTGACTAGGGAACAGGCTATTTTAGATCTCGTCTTGTGCAATGAGAAGGGGTTAATTAATAACCTTGTAGTAAAGGGGCCCTTAGGGAAGATTGACCATAATATGATAGAATTTTATATTAAGTTATTAAGTGATTTAGTTAAATCCAAAACAAGGGTCTTAAATCTAAACAAAGCAAACTACGTATGTATGAGGGGCGAGGTGGCTAAGGTACATTGGGAAACTACATTGAAAGGTATGACAGTAGATGAGCAATGGCTAGCATTTAAAGAATTAATACATAATTTACAACAAATATACATTGCTTTAAAGCACAAAAACTCCAGAGGAAAAGTGGTCCAACCGTGGCTAACAAGAAAAGTTAAAGATAGTATTAGATCAAAGGAATAGGCTATTAATGTTGCCAAAAAGAGCACTAAGCCTGAGGATTGGGAGGATTTTAGAATTAAGCAAAGGAGGACCAAGAAATTGATAAAAAAAGGGAAAATAGAATGAGAGTAAACTAGCAAGAAACATAAAAACAGACTGTAAAAGCTTCTATAGATATGTAAAAAGAAAAAGATTAGCTAAAGTAAATGTGGTCCTTTACAGGCTGAGACAGGAGAAATTATAATGGGGAATAAGGAAATGGCAGAAATGAACAAATATTTTGTCTGTCTTCACGGAAGACGACGCAAAAAACCTCCCGGAAATAGTGGAGAACCAAGGGTCTAGTGAGAATGAGGAATTGAAAGAATTTAGTGTTCGTAAAAAAATAGTACTGGAGAAATGAATGGGACTGACAGCTGATAAATCCCCTGGACCTGATGGCCTACGTCCTAGGGTTTTGAAAGAGGTGGCTATAGAGATAATGGATGCAATGGTTGTCATCTTCCAAATTTCCATAGATTCTAGAAAGTTTCCCGTGGATTGGAAGGGAGCAAATGTAACCCTGCTATTTAAGAAAGGAGGGAGAGAGAAAAGGGGGAACTACGGACCAGTTAGCCTGACATCAGTAGTAGGGAAAATTTAGAATCTATAATAAGGACGTGGTAACAGGACACTTAGAAAATAACAGGATTGGGCAGCCAACACGGATTTTTGAAAGGAAAATCATGCTTGACAAATCTGTTGAGTTATTTTGAAATTGTAACTAGCATAGTAGATAAGGGGAAGCAGTGGATGTGGTGTATTTGGATTTTCAGAAGGCATTCAATAAGGTGCCACACAAGAGGTTGTTAAACAAATTTAGGGCTCATGGGATTGGGGGTGATATACTAGCATGGATTGAGGATTGGTTAATGGACTGGAAACAGGGTAGAAATAAACAGGGTCATTTTCGGGTTGGCAGACTGTAACTAGTGGGGGCACCGCAAGGATTACTGCTTGGGCCTCAGCTATTCACAATCTATATTAAGGGGACCAAATATAATATATCCAAGTTTGCTGATGATACAAAGCTAGGTAGGAATGTAAGTTGTGAGGAGGATGCAAAGAGGCTTCAAGGGGATATAGGCAGGCTAAGTGAGTGGGCAAGAACATGGCAAATGGAATATAATGTGGAGAAACGTGAAGTTAGCCACTTTGATAGGAAAAATAGAAAAACAGAATATTTTTTAAAAAGGAGAGAGATTGAGAAATGTTGGTGTTCAGAAGGACCTGGGTGTCCTTGTACACGAATCACTGAAATTTAACATGCAGGTACAGCAAGCAATTGGTATGTTGGCCCTTATTACATGAGGATTTGAGTATAAGAGTAAAGATGTCTTACTGCAATTATATAGGGCCCTGTTGAGACCACACCTGGAGTATTGTGTACAGTTTTGGTCTCCCTACCCAAGGAAGGATATACTTGACATTGAGGGAGTGCAACAAAGGTTCACCAGACTGATTCCTGGGATGGGGGGATTGTCCTATGAAAAAAGATTGAGTAGACTAGGCCTATATTCTCCAGAGTTTAGGTGATCTCATTGAAACATACAGAATTCTTACAGGGCTTGACAGGGCAGATGCAGGGAGGATGTTTCCCCTGGCTGGGAAGTTTCAAACCAGGGGTCACAATCTAAAGGGTCGGCAATTTAGGACTGAGATGAGGAGAAATTTCTTCACTCAGATGGTGGTGAATCTTTAGAATTCTCTACCCAAGAGGGTTGTGGATACTCAGTGGTTGAGTATATTCAAGACAGAGATAGATAGATTTTTGAATATTAAGAGAATCAAGGGATTATGGGGGTAGTGCAGGAAAGTCGAGTTCAGGTAGAAGATCAGCCATGATCTTATTGAATGGTGGAGCAGGCTCGAGGGAGCGAATGGCCTACTCCTGCTCCTCATTCTTATGTTGTTATGGTCAAGACAGCTTAAATTTGTTCTCAGGGGGAGGAACAACGCAGGGTGGGATTTCACCAGTTAGGGTGGAGGAGGTACCTATGGGTTTTCAACATATCAGAGCCAAACCTTTGTTTTAGTATAAGCTGGGGTTGTTGGTGCTTAGAGACACATTTCAGTTTTGGAGCGGGGGGCAGGGGGGGGGGGGGGTGTTGGCAGAGGAGGGCGGGCATTAACATCTCAAGATTGTTAGTATGTGGTTTGGGTCTCGGCTGCACCTTGATTCCAGTATCAGTAGGAGTGTATGTGCCATGTTCCAAAGATGTCAGACTGTGTTATTATGCCAGGGTTGGGACAGGCCAGATGCTTCATTTTGGGAGAGAAAGTATGTTGGGATAGCTATTTCTCATGTTTGGGCTGAAATTTATTGTTATGCGAGTAGGGGACATGGGAATGTCCTAATCCAGATTTCAGTCTCAGTGAGGCGAGGGTTTGAATGGTTAGGGAAAAATTTCAAAATTGTTGGAGGGGTGGGGGCCTCAATTTGATATCGGTGGTGAAGGAAATTAGGTGTGGGAAAACAAAACCTGTCAGGAACACAGTCAGCAGGGAGGGGAGAGAAATGCCCAGGCCTCCATTTCAGTCTCAATGGGGGGTAGGCAAGTGGGTATAAAATGGCTGATTTGGGTTGCATCAGATGTATTATGGTGGTGGCAGATTGACAATTATCAGCTGAGTATCACCATCCTTTGGAAGTTCCAGGAGTTGATCGGCAAGTATGCAATACTGAACAGTTTTGGTGAGGATCAGGTAAGATGAGTTAAGGTCAAGGAGCCTCGTGTAGTTTTTGCAAGAGCATCGTCTTCTGTGGCCATCATGGAGAACTTGACTCATGCGTGTCCACACACAGCATGGCCTTGACTGAAGAGCAGAATCATCGACTTAAACGGAATGCGAATAACACTCTGCAAATGCTTAAGTACTATTTCTTTATCTACAAAAGTGTGTTGCTATGGTTTTAAGTAACTTTGATTACGTAAGCAACAAAAATCAACTATGATGCAAGCAGTCATTTAAAAGTTTGCTTTGAAATAGTTGGTGAAATAGTAGGGACAGTGCTGCCTAATTAAAACCTATTAGGTGGAGTCCCATTCGACTCAATGAGTCATGTAACGTTACTCTCACAGCACCGTCTACAGGCAAACGAGCATTAAAATTTTGATGCTACTTACTGATGAGAGATCGAGATAAGAGAGCTTCCATCTATTATCAATATACATTAAAATCCTCGCATTGGTAATGCTGTTACCGCCCCCACGTACATTGAAAACAATGGACAAAGATGTAACAGTAACTTCTGTTAATCTGACTTGTTCGAGAGGAGGTGCAAAACTTCTCTTCGCTTGTTAAAACAAACATACTATTTTCTCCAACTAACCATAAGGCCATGAGAGATTCATTAATATACAAATTAGGGACAGGTTGTTAACTGTGCTTTATGTTCTGTTGTAAATGTGGATAGCTAAAATTGTATGCTACATGTATAGTGAAATATAGCAACATTTTTGACTTTCTTAAATATTTACAGTATTTAAACATGCAACTGGGAATTTAGAAAAAAACAGATACTTTTAAAGAAATTACACAAGTTTGTTACCTGCATGTGAGGCCACGCCGCTTCCAAGGATGGCTCATCCTCTTCTGGATCAAAATCCGGATTGTCGCTGGGAGGAAGGGTTCTGAAAATATTACAGGTAATCTGCAACAAGATTATAGTTTGTGAGAAGGGTTTTTATTCAAGAACAGGCTATGGTAATAAGTTCCAAGAAGACTGTAAGAGTGCTCAATTTATCTGAAAACAGTTGAAATATCCACATTATTCTAATTAGTTAAATATAGTTTCCAATTTCCCCCACAAAATTCCAAAGACCCATGTACCTGAACATAAGGATTTTCAATATTTGTGTTATACCATGATTTTCTACATTACATTCAAGATTCCAAAGCCCCATGCAATAACTTCATATTTTAAAGTACATCGCATTTTTTTCAAATTTGCCTGATACTAAAGAATCATACAAGCTTTTATTCTGACCCATTAGCACTTGCTGAAAGAATACATTGAGCCAAAAATTGCAGTCGGAGGCTTCCCAAGATTTTTTAACGAAAGTACTGGTGGTCCTGGAGGAACGAACATTTGCACTCCGAAGCCGAGATGCGCAACCCAGCGAGCATATCCCAGGAGCGTATGGGCATCCTGGGATCACGTGGGCCTGGACCATCAATGAACATGGTGTATTCTCATTTAAGCAGTATGGAGCTCCCATCACTATCAATGAGAATACCCCTAAAATACAAAAACAAAAGACCTCACATATTTAAAATTCATTGAAATTGAATTAAATTAAATGTTTTAGAAAAAAAATATTGTTTTGAAATTTTTTTAGTATGTTTTAATAGGGTTAAAAATAAACTCATCGTAATGGACAGAGTTTTTAAATATGAAAATTAGTGATATTTAATTTTTTTATCTTTTAAAACACTTATGCTGGTGCTTTTACCAGGCATAAGAGTTTTAAGGACATTCGGTGGGCAGGAGTTGGGAAAATAGCCAAATCTCTGCCCGTGAAGGTTCTTCTGCCGGGAAGATGCGCGATCTGTCAAGACATTTTGGCAGATCGCAAGTGCCGGATTTAGACGCATGCGCTTCGTGCACATCATACGCACCCGGAGGGGCCGCAATTTACAGCCCATTAGCAGCCAAAGTTTGGTCTGGCACGAACAAACTTGTTTCATGATTGCTGATTTTGGAATGGACCAGAATTGTCTATGTTGTTGAAGCAATATTATTAAATTGTGTAGTAAATTTGCTTCCAAACTAGAGTGGAGTAAGAAAGTCTGTTGAAATATAGGTATGCTTTTACATAATGGCGTACAAAAGTCTAAAATCCTTCATTTGTATACTACTGCTTGCAGGAAGACCTGGATGACATTCTTCCTTGTGGCAAGTAACAAGTGCCAGGCAACGACCATCTCCAATCAGAGAGAGTCGAACCATTGCCCCCTTGAGATTCAATGGCATTACCATCACCGAATCCCCCATCAACATCCTGGGGGTCACCATTGACCAGAAACTTAATTGAACCAACCACATAAATACTGTGGCGACAAGAGCAGGTCAGAGGCTGAGTATTCTGCGGCAAGTGTCACATCTCCCGACTCCCCAAAGCCATTCCACCACCCACAAGGCACAAGTCAGGAGTGTGATGGAATACTCTCCACTAGCCTGGATGAGTGCAGCTCCAACAACACTCAAGAAGCTCGACACCATCCAGGAAAAAGCAGCCCACTGATTGGCACCAATTTTGTTTTGTACATAGCGGGCCTTTTCATTTGTGAGCACATTTTACAACAACTTTTACAACAACCACCACTTGAAAGCATATATACACAGTCATTCCATAGTGCCAGCCCACCATCTCAAATGGAACATAAGAACATAAGAATTAGGAACAGGACCAGTGGAAACAACCTCTCCGCCTCGATCTTGTCTATCCCTTTCATTATTTTAAATGTTTCTATAAGATCACCCTTCATCCTTCTGAACTCCAACGAGTAAAGACCCAGTCTACTCAATCTATCATCATAAGGTAACCCCCTCATCTCCGGAATCAACCTAGTGAATCGTCTCTGTACCCCCTCCAAAGCCAGTATATCCTTCCTTAAGTAAGGTGACCAAAACTGCACGCAGTACTCCAGGTGCGGCCTCACAAATACCCTATACAGTTGCAGCAGGATCTCCCTGCTTTTGTACTCCATCCCTCTGGCAATGAAGGCCAACATTCCATTCGCCTTCCTGATTACCTGCTGCACCTGCAAACTAACTTTTTGGGATTCATGCACACGGACCCCGAGGTCCCTCTGCACCTTAGCATGTTGTAATTTCTCCCCATTCAAATAATATTCCCTTTTACGGTTTTTTTCTCCCAAGGTGGATGACCTCACACTTTCCGACATTGTATTCCATCTGCCAAACCTTAGCCCATTCGCTTAACCTATCCAAATCTCTTTGCAGCCTCTCTGTGTCCTCTATACAACCCGCTTTCCCACTAATCTTTGTGTCATCTGCAAATTTTGTTACACTACACTCTGTCCCCTCTTCCAGGTCATCTATGTATATTGTAAACAGTTGTGGTCCCAGCACCGATCCCTGTGGCACACCACTAACCACCGATTTCCAACCCGAAAAGGACCCATTTATCCCGACTCTCTGCTTTCTGTTCGCCAGCCAATTCTCGATCCATGCTAATACATTTCCTCTGACTCCGCGTACCTCTATCTTCTGCAGTAACCTTTTGTGTGGCACCTTATCGAATGCCTTTTGGAAATCTAAATACACCACATCCATCGGTACACCTCTATCCAACATGCTCGTTATATCCTCAAAGAATTCCAGTAAATTAATTAAACATGATTTCCCCTTCATGAATCCATGCTGCGTCTGCTTGATTGCACTATTCCTATCTAGATGTCCTGCTATTTCTTCCTTAATTATAGTTTCAAGCATTTTCCCCACTACAGATGTTAAACTAACCGGCCTATAGTTACCTGCCTTTTGTCTGCCCCCTTTTTTAAACAGAGGCGTTACATTGGCTGCTTTCCAATCCGCTGGTACATCCCCAGAGTCCAGAGAATTTTGGTAGATTATAACGAATGCATCTGCTATAACTTCCGCCATCTCTTTTAATACCCTGGGATGCATTTCATCAGGACCAGGGGACTTGTCTACCTTGAGTCCCATTAGCCTGTCCAGCATTCAGTACTACCCCTCTAGTGATAGTGATTGTCTCAAGGTCCTCCCTTCCCACATTCCTGTGATCAGCAATTTTTGGCATGGTTTTTGTGTCTTCCACTGTGAAGACCGAAGCAAAATAATTGTTTAAGGTCTCAGCCATTTCCACATTTCCCATTATTAAATCCCCCTTCTCATCTTCTAAGGGACCAACATTTACTTTAGTCACTCTTTTCCGTTTTATATATCTGTAAAAGCTTTTACTATCTGTTTTTATGTTTTGCGCAAGTTTACCTTCGTAATCTATCTTTCTTTTCTTTATTGCTTTTTTAGTCATTCTTTGCTGTTGGACAATCAGACAAGGTTCCATACACGGTTAACATAACTTCTCTGCTTTTGAAATGAATCCCAGAACTTTATTTACACTCTTATGGCTTTTTTAACCTGCGTTGTTACTTTTGATAATTTGTGAATCTATACCCATAGATCCCTTTGCACCTCGAACCATTTAGACTTGTGTTCAAAGGAATAGGTGGCCTCCTTATTCCTCCTACCAAAATGAACCACCTCACACTTATTTATTATTGAAATTCATCTGTCATTTACATTCCCATTTTACAAGTTTGATTGTGGTAAAATTAATTGAAAGCTTTTAGTTTGTCACGTACAAACTCTATTGAAAAAAATACTTGTCAGAAATGACTGGGATATAAAAGAACTGCATAATAATGTATTAACACTTCAGAAACATTACTGAGTTACACGGTTATGTATCGACAAACAATCCAAAAGCCCAAAGAGAGCTTAAAGAGGCATATCTATTCGTGCAATTAGTATTAATTTTAAAGTTTTCAATGTATAAGTCCTTCCCTCATCACTGTAACAATGGCTGCACAAGTAGCAGGAGCAGCAGCTTTCCTATGTCGCTGAAGTGCTGTACATCCACATAAGTAATTAGAATATCAAAATGCAACCAGACAACCAACAAATATAAAGTGCTGCAGTTCTTTAGTTCACAGTATTAAAAAGAATTGAACAAAAACAGTTATCCGTATTTCCAACTTTAATCACGTCCATTAATAAACGTTGTCTTCTTGAACCAGCATCCCTCATGTAACATGTCAGAAATGCAGCACTTATTCACAAGTGCAGAAAAAAAACATACACAAGTTGCGTCAACTAATTAAAAACAAACAGCAGGAAAAGCTATGATTTAACAGAAATAAATATTCATCTTTCTTCCTGGACAGGAGAACCAATGACTTGAAAACTAATATGGTGACGTAACAATGTTAATTTATGAATATTTGGTCACTTTTTTAAATATTTGATATGGATTAAGTTTGCCAACAGATAGATGATCACATTGTATAAATCAACATCAATTTCACCCAAAATGATTTCCGAAATAAAACTATTTATAAAACTAAAAATAAAATACGAGATCATTTTTGTATCCTATATTTTATGAATGAAGAGTTCAATCCTTGAACAAAATATAAGTTTTGGGTGAAAGACAAGTCACAAAATTAGTGAGGTATTTTGGACCTGAAGAGTGAACTGTAACTTGAGGCACTTTACAAGTGTTGTTGCACTTGGTAGATTCTTCCATCACATGAGCTTTCTGTAAATTATAGTATGTGCAATATAGTTGTTTTCCATGACTTCTTATAAAGTGTTACAAGACAAAAAGTTGAGGCTGGCTAAAGTTGCCTTCGGAACCTCTTAATTTTATGCACACTTTTTAAAAAAAAAGAAGTTTGTATAAACATGTATCATTGACATTGATCTCTGATGTTTAAATTTACTGTTATCGGTAACAGGTCCCCATGAATTTTTTAATTTTACTTTTTAAAGCTTGGAGCCATAGTGGCTGATAGAGTTTCAAGATCAAACGGTTACGGTCATCCTTTGTGTAATTCTGGATTAATTGATTTATTTTTCATCCTGTCTATCATACATTTTCTTAAATTTGAATAATCAAGTTTGTTGATGTTTAAAAGCAGTCAGCAGTCGTGAGTCTTGTTACTGTAGATGTCTTATTATAAGGTGCAAAAGATTGAGCATTATACAACCCATATACCATAAACAACTCAGAAGGGAGCTATAATGAGATAGGTATTAAAAAAAATGAACTTAACAGGAATTAGATAAATGTAAATTCTATAAATTAGATTCCATCAAAGTGTAACAGAAATCTTGTCCTTTAACTAAAGATAATTAAAAATCTTGTTTGGTAATTAAACGATTTGATTTTTTCGATATTTGAGCCACTCCTGTAACCCTCCTGGTAATGCATTTAACATAAATGCTGTTGGCGCCATTGTTTGTTTTGACTGGCTGGTGGACCAGCATGTGATAACTTGCATATGTTTGTTCCTCCACCGCATTTAATGTTTGCTTCCATAGACTGGGTGTTAACATTACCTGTATTGATGATTGCAGAATGTATACAGGATAATATGATGGATGTACACTACTTTGGAGCTCATTATTTGTTCATTCTGAGCTTGCTCACTTTAAAAAAATATATATATATTTTTGTATTTGTACATTACCCCATGGATACATTGATTCAAAATTGACCCATTTAAATGTGTTCGTGAAATGTAATCTGCAATTATAAATCAATTGTTCCTGTATTCTAAAATGTGTATAATATTCTGCCGGTCTCAAAGTACAATTTTATTCGTTCCCCCAGCCTCCTCCACCAAATAATTTTCTCTCTTCCTCTCCAGCAGGCAGTGTGTTGGACTATGATTCCATCAATGCACTTTGGTACTTGAACAATACCATGGGGCATTTGGATGGAGTCCAGAGAGTGTTAACTGGTTATAAAATCATCACAGCCAAGCCTGATACTGGTTCATCAGATGTTCATACGCAAGCATGCCTTCCAGTAAGGGTCAACGGATATGATCAAGAGCAGAAACCCTAGCTGATTTCCTCTCTCCGGCACCCAGCCACTAATTGCTTAGCTGAGAGAAGCTAAAATCAATTGTAGTGTCCCTATAAGACCTGCTATTCATCACAGACTAGAGGAAATCGGCACGGTCTCGGCCTGCAAGACCATCAACAGGCTGGGGCCATTGGAGGGAGCAGCGTGCAGTGGCCTGGCCCGAAAATCGGTGCGGTCCCAGCCTGCAAAACCATCAGCAGGCTGGGGCCATTGGAGGGAGCAGCGTGAGGCAGCATGCCACTGCAGGGAGCAGCGCATGCTGCTGCAGGAGGGCGATGGCTGCAAAGCCAGGTCGCTGATTGCAGTGTGGGCAGGCGCAGCAGGAGGGGGAAGGAATGGCAAGAGTTTGTAGAGGGAAGTGGCCGGGGCCCAGAAGAGGCGTGAGTTTGGGGCCCAGAAGAGGCGAGGGCCCAGGGGCAGCACAGGGCAGCCACACTGCGATGTGTGTGCACGCTAGGTCCGTGCAGCAGAGCTGGTCTCCAGTTGACTTGGGTAATCCTTGCCACTGGACCAAGACCCAGTTCTGTCAAGTCCGTGTGATGGCTGATGTGCAACGGCCACCACACGTTAAAAAAAATCTACGCACAGGCATCTTCATCCTTCAAGACGTAGTTCGGGATCTGGAGTATTTGGTCCTTCATTGAAACACCCATGAATTCATCCCTTTTTGGCGTGAAAGCAAGTCATCCTCGCTTCGAGGGACTGCCTATGATGATGATGATGAATTTATGAATTTCACTTCTAATGTTTTTCTCTCAGACATTCTCCAGAATATTAATCCCTGTTCTTAAGAAAAGTGTTGAATTATTTTAGGTGCTTCGCAATTAAATAGCGGAAAATGAACTTCATTGCACTCAATTTTTAATCTCCTAATTCAAACATTTATTCCAAATTGAAATTGTACATTATCAGTTTAATCAAAGTATTTTCTGTGTCTTTCTCAATAAACAAATAGTGGTTTCTTCTAAAGTAGCTTCTTGCAACTTTTACACATCAATATATAACTCTTGTTTCTATTAATATTCCACTCAACATTTAAGAGGAAATCTATGGGCCTAAAATTGAGGTCAGAGGCTTCCTTCATACGAACGCCTCCGGCCCGAAAGAAATCTAAGAAAGTACCTGGTGGTCTCAGAGGAACGTACGATCCCAGTTGGAGGCCTAGATTTGCTGTGCAGCGCATAGGGAGATATCTTTCAGGTAGGTAAGTCCAAGCTGGAGTCACGTATGCCTGGACAACCATTCACGATGCAGTATTCTCATTGATAAAAGTGGGAACTCCATTTGTACGAGTTCCCATTACTATCATTGAAAAAAAACCCTAAAACATCCAAACACAGCATAATAAATAAATAAAACATCTCACATATTTAAAATCAATTGAAATGAAATGTTTTAGAAAAAAGAGAGACTTTTGGGAATTTTTTTTAATGTGTTTTAATAACATTAAAAATAAACTTACTTTAATGGACAGGGTTTTTATTATAAAAATGTGTATTTAAATTTAATTTTTATATGTTTGAAAACTCTTACGCTGGTAAAAGTAGGCTATGCACCTGCTTTCACCAGGCGTAAAAGTTTGAAGGACATTTGCTGGGCATGAGATGGGCAAATAGCCCAATCTCTCCCACACAAATGTCCTTCTCCCAGTGATGCGGAGGATCTGTCAAGAGAAATCTTTGACAGATCGGAAAAGTCGGTTTTCGGCGCATGCGCATTGTGCCCCGAAAACCGGCTTTTACGAGGCCTCATCGGGTCCGTGCGCATTTCCTATGAACCCGGAGAGGCCAGAATGTTAGGCCCTATATTTACATTATTCCTGGGACTTGTTCGGACTATAGAACTACAGACAAAATAACATGGTTTGTGTTTTTCACCTTTTTTGGTTATCTTCATAAATGTCTTAATGATATATTTTTTAAGTCACTAACAAGTAATATGTAACTTCTACAAAATCTCCCCTTGCCCTTCCACTCCTCAACAGCATGGCTGCATTTCTGTGTAAAGCTATTCACTTCAGTCGATCGTTCAAAATCAAAGAGAAATTTCAATTTTAAAATGTTTTAAGCAATTCAGAACCTCTTTAAAAGCGTTTGGACTTCAAGACCTGGTTGAAACTTGTTCAGATGAGGGGAAAATTGATTTTTTTGCTTGTTTCTTCCAAAATCATAGTCTAAATTTAGGGGGCGGGAGGTGCGGGGGAGAAAGGTGTTTTTAATCACTCATTTTTTTTTAAAAAAGTTTATGAAAAATCTTTAAATTCTTTCAAGTCTCCTTGCAGCTTTGACAGAAAAAGTTACTTCAAGTTTTTCTTTCCCTCTTTAACGCTGTCGTTAAACATATAGCAAAAAATAATAAAATAAACTCTTATTCCAAACGGAGCTCAAATAAGAAAGTGAATAAAGTGGTTAAACTTCATAAGGCAGTGGTGAGGTTATCTCCTTGTTTTCTGTTGCCGTTACCTCCCTGTCTCAGACTCTGAGGTACTAACGGGGGCATAAGCTTTTACCCCCTCTCTCATAACATGATTTAAATAACCCTGTTTTTTTTATACATCTGAATAGAATTCAGTTTTCAGCCGTCCAGATAGACGGAGCGTCGGCTGAAGAAGCCCTGGGAAGAATTAGATCGTTGCGACAAGCTGAATTTGACTCGTAAGTGGCAATCCACAATCATTTCTATTGTAGTAAAAGGCATAGTATAGGTGATAAAATTGGTGGAAGAAATGTATCTAAACTTGCCTACAACCAGCAGCATTTTATTTGCCATTTCAGCCCTTTTTAAAAAAAAGAAAGCTTTGGAGGGGAGAGTTGAAGAGAACTTTCATCTTGCTACTTTGCCAATGAGAGCTACACCGATTGAGGGAGTAGGAGGGAGGGAACTATACACCGGGGTGACTTGATCCTGTAAATGTTGTGGGAATCACCAGACCAGGGTTCAGTGCCTATGCTCACTGAACCTGTGGAGGGACAATCACTTGAGCAGAAAAATAGAAACATAGAAAATAGGTGCTGGAGTAGGCCATTCGGTCCTTCGAGCCTGCACCACCATTCAATAAGATCATGGCTGATCATTCACCTCAGTACCCCTTTCCTGCTTTCTCTCCATACCCCTTGATCCCTTTAGCCGTAGGGGCCATATCGAACTCCCTCTTGAATATATCCAATGAACTGGCATCAACAACTCTCTGCGGTAGGGAATTCCACAGGTTAACAACTCTGAGTGAAGAAGTTTCTCCTCATCTCAGTCCTAAATGGCTTACCTCTTATCCTTAGATTGTGTCCCCTGGTTCTGGACTTCCCCAACATCGGGAACATTCTTCCTGCATCTAACCTGTCCAGTCCTGTCAGAATTTTATATGTTTCTATGAGATCCCCTCTCATCCTTCTAAACTCTAGTGAATACAGGCCCAGTCGATCCAGTCTCTCCTCATATGTCAGTCCTGCCATCGCGGGAATCAATCTGGTGAACCTTCGCTGCACTCCCTCAATAGAAAGAACATCCTCTCAGATGAGACCACCAAAACTGAACACAATATTCCAGATGAGGCCCTGTACAATTGCAGTAAGACCTCCCTGCACCTACAGTCAAATCCCCTCGCTATGAAGGCCAACATAGCATTTGCCTTCTTCACCGCCTGCTGTACCTGCATGCCAACTTTCAATGACTGATGTACCATGACACCCAGGTCTTGTTGCACCTCCCCTTTTCCTAATCTGCTGCCATTCAGATAATATTCTGCCTTCGTGTTTTTGCCCCCAAAGTGGATAACCTCACATTTATCCACATTAAACTGCATCTGCCATGCGTATGCCCACTCACCTAACCTGTCCAAGTCCACCCTGCAACTCTTAGCGTCCTCCTCACAGCTTACACCGCCACCCAGCTTAATGTCATCTGCAAACTTGGATATTACACTCAATTCCTTCATCTAAATCATGAATGTATATTGTGAAGAGCTGGGGTCCCAGCACTGAGCCCTGCCGGATGCACAAGTCACTGCCTGCCCTGCTGAAAAGAACCCGTTTATCCCGACTCTCTGCCAAACAGTTCTCTATCCACGTCAGTACTTTACCCCCAAAACCATGTGCTTTAATTTTGCACACGAATCTTGTGTGGGGCCTTGTCAAAAGCCTTTTGAAAGTCCAAATACACCACATTCACTGGTTCTCCCTTGTCCACTCTACCAGTTACATCCTCAAAAAATTCCAGAAGATTTGTCAAGCATGATTTCCCTTTCATAAATCCATGCTGACTTGGACCAATCCTGTCACTGCTTTCCAAATGCGCTGTTATTTCATCTTTAATAATTGATTCCAACATTTTCCCCACTACTGATGTCAGGCTAACTGGTCTAAAATTACCCGTTTTCTCTCTCCCTCCTTTCTTAAAAAGTGGTGTTACATTAGCTACCCTCCAGTCCATAGGAACCAATCCAGAGTCGATAGACTGTTGGAAAATGATCACCAATGCATCCACTATTTCTAGGGCCACTTCCTTAAGTACTCTGGGATGCAGACTATCAGGCCCCGGGGATTTATCGGCCTTCAATCCCATCAATTTCCCTAACACAATTTCCCGTCTAATAAGGATTTCCTTCAGTTCTTCCTTCTCACTAGACACTCAGTCCCCTAGTATTTCCGGAAGGTAATTTGTGTCTTTCTTCATGAAGACAGAACCAAAGTATTTGTTCAACTGCTCTGCCATTTCTTTGTTCCCCATTATAAATTCACTTGATTCTGACTGCAAGGGACCTACGTTTGTCTTCACTAATCTTTTTCTCTTCACATATCTATAGAAGCTTTTGCAGTCAGTTTTTATGTTCCCAGCAAGCTTCCTCTCATACTCTATTTTCCCCCTCATAATTAAACCCTTTGTCCTCCTCTGCTGAATCCTAAATTTCTCCCAGTCCTCAGGTTTTTCTGGCCAATTTATATGCCTCTTCCTTGGATTTAACATTATCCTTAATTTCCCTTGTTAGCCACGGTTGAGCCACCTTCCCCATTTTATTTTTACTCCAGACAGGGATGTACAATTGTTGAAGTTCATCCATGTGATCTTTAAAAGTTTGCCATTGCTTATCCACCGTCAACCCTTTAACTATCATTCGGCAGTCGATTCTAGCCAATTCACGTCTCATATCATCGAAGTTACCTTTCCTTAAGTTCAGGACCCTAGTCTCTGAATTAACTGCGACACTCTCCATCTTCTTAAAGAATTCTAACATATTGTGATCACTCTTCCCCAAGGGGCCTCGCACAACAAAATTGCTCATTAGTCCTTTCTCATTACACATCACCCAGTCTAGGATGGCCAGCCCTCCAGTTGGTTCCTCGACATATTGGTCTAGAAAACCATCCCTAATAGTTTTTGTTGGATTTGAGGTCCTTGTTTTGAGGCAGTCAGCTTATTCCATTTAAGTCTGCACCTGCCAGCTGACAGTTAGCAAATTATACCTATTGTAATATTTTATTCTAACATTCGGGTACTGAATATACTGGGTGTAGTAATATTTTGATCCATTTAAAACTTTTTTTTTTGCTCTTTGTGCCTTTCCCAGGTGACTAAGTGGCTGCAAGCGGACAAGGATTATGGAGGAAGTGTAAGTAGATCTATGTAGTAACCTGAGCTTTTCCCCTGTCCATCTGCATGCGCACTTTGGCTGCTGCTCCGGACCCGAGCTATTCAATACTTTTCCACTTTTACCCTTCTTTTCTTTTCTCATTATCCCTCCCTGACCGTTCTCCCCATGTGATCACACCTCCTTTCATCTCTCGTCTCTTGGATATTCTGCTCTCCCAAATCCCTACAATCCTTCATTACTCTTCGACCTTCCTACTCTCTTGCTGCCATCCTAGGCTTGACTCCCTCCTAGATAAGCCAACAGCTTCCCCCTATGCCTCTCTTGGCATCCTATGAAGGTCCCATCGAGGCACTAGTTGCTGCTTCTTTACGAGCAGCAGCCCTAACTGTCCCATCCTACTTTCTCGCCAACCTCCCCGCCCAGCACACCCACTCCCAGCACTAACCCTATGGATGTAGGCAGTGGGGCAGCCATCACCGACCCTCTCTGCATTTCCCTCCAGAACATCCAGTCGCTTGCAAACAAGGCCCTTCCATCCATGAGCTTATTGTGGATGATGGCTTCAGCAATGTGGCCCTGTCAGAAACTTGGTTGAAGGGCAATGACACCTTTCCCTTAAGTGAAACCTACCCGCCTGGCTATACCTTCCACCATTTGCCCCGCTCAGACCGCCGTGGTAACGGTGTCTCTCATCAGCAAAGCACACCTTGGTCTGTCTCCCAACTCCTCCTGCACTTTCTCCTCCTTTGAGCATCTCAGCTCTCTCACCTCTCATTTAAAATTCTTGTTCTCGACTGCCCACCCAAGTACCATAAACATTTACCAATATTTCTTCATTGCTTTCCTCCCTCTGCACCAAATGACTTCTCATCCTTGGTGATTTCAATCTCCTTCTCAATTCATTATGCTCTATCTCCTCTGAGTTCACTAACCCCCTACCCTCCCTTAATCTCTCCCTCCATATAAACTCACTAACCCATACTCACGGCCACCCCCTTGACCTTGCCATCTCGCGTTGCCTCGCTACTCCCATCGTGTCTGTTGTGTATCTGTAAAGCATGCACTCCCATGTTCCGCCACCAGGGAGCACATCCCCTGAATCCCAGCATCCCTTGGGAGCACTGGACATAAGCCAGCCCCTAAGGCCTGTTACTCACTCTGGAGTGTCTTAATAAAAAGACTGAGATCACTGTTACTTTAACCTCCCAGTGTGCAGTCTCATCTGAGTTAGGAACACAATATCTGGTGACGAGGGTACGAATCCAACGCATAGATGCAGCAAACTGTGGGCATTCTGGAGAAGTTCTCGGAGGGTGAGGACTGGAAGCCAAAGTCGAACGGCTAGACCAGTACTTTGTAGCCAACAAACTGGACGGAGAAGGAAGCGCTGCAAAAAGGAGAGCGGTCCTCCTCATGGTCTGCGGGGCACCGACCTACAGCCTCATGAAGAATCTTCTGGCTCCGGTGAAATTCACAGATAAATCGTACGAGGAACTGTGTACACTGGTTCAGGAGCATCTTAACCCGAGGGAGAGAGTGCTGATGGCAAGGTATCGGTTCTACACGTGCCAGCGATCTGAAGGTCAGGAAGTGGCGAGCTACGTCGCCAAGATAAGGCGACTTGCAGGACAATGTGAGTTTGATGGCTACCTGGAGCAAATGCTTAGAGACTTTTTTGTACTGGGCATTGGCCACGAGACCATCCTACGAAAACTTTTGACTGTACAGACACCGACCCTCAGTAAGGCCATTGCGATAGCACAGGCATTTATGTCCACCAGCGATAACACCAAACAAATCTCTCAGCACACAAGTGCTAGCAATGTTCATAAATTAACTGGAACTGTGTTTGTGAGCAGAAATGTACAGGGCAGAAACCACGAGTCTGCAACTGCCAGCAGACCTCAGGTGACCCAGATGACTCAGAATCCGGAACAAAGGATGAATGCAAGGCAATTCACGCCTTGTTGGCGTTGTGGAGGCTTCCATTCAGCCTATTTATGCCGCTTCAAAGGGTATGTTTGCAAGAACTGTGGAACAATGGGGCATCTCCAACAAGCTTGCAAACGAGCTGCAAGCTCTGCAAAACCTGCTAACCACCACATGGCAGAGGAAGAGCGATCCATGGTGGATCAAAGCAATTTCGAGCCTGAGAGAGAGGAAGCAGATGCTGAAGTACACGGGGTGCACACATTTTTGACGAAATGTCCACCTATAATGCTAAATGCAAAATTGAATGGCTTACCCGTAGCCATGGAACTGAACAATGGCACTAGCCAATCCATCATGAGTAAAAAGATGTTTGCGAGACTGTGGTGCAACAAGGCATTCAGACCAGCCCTGAGCCCCATCCACACGAAACTGAGAACATACACCAAAGAGCTTATCACTGTCCTGGGCAGCACCATGGTCAAGGTCACCTTCGAGGGCACGGTGCACGAACTGCCACTCTGGATTGTCCCGGGTGATGGCCCACACTGCTTGGAAGGAGCTGGCTGGGCAAAATCTGCTGGAACTGGGATGACATTCGAGCACTATCACATGTCGATGAGGCCTCATGTACCCAGGTTCTTAACAAATTTCCTTCCCTTTTTGAGCCAGGCATTGGAAACTTTTCCGGGACGAAGGTGCGGATCCACTTGGTCCCAGAGGCACGAACCATTCACCACAAGGCGCGAGCGGTACCTCACATGATGAGGGAGAGAGTGGAAATTGAGCTGAACAGGCTGCGATGTGAGGGCATCATCTCCCCAATGGAATTCAGCGAGTGGGCCAGCCCGATTGTTCCAGTACTGAAAAGTGATGGCATGGTCAGGATTTGCGGCGATTATAAAGTAACTATTAATTGTTTCTCGCTACAGGACCAATATCCGCTACCTAACGCAGACGACCTACTTGCGATGCTGGCAGGAGGCAAGACGTTCACCAAGCTCGACCTGACTTCGGCCTACATGACGCAGGAGCTGGAGGAGGCTTCGAAGGGCCTCACCTGCATCAACACGCACAAGGGACTGTTCATCTACAACAGATGCCCATTTGGAATTCGGTCGGCTGCAGCGAGCTTCCAGGAGAAACATGGAGTACCACGCACAGTAGTTGCTCAGGACAACATATTGGTCACGGGTCGGGATACCGTCGAGCATCTACAAAACCTGGAGGAGGTCCTCCAGTGACTGGATCGCGTAGGGCTGCAGCTGAAGAGGTCGAAATACGTCTTCATGGCAACAGAAGTAGAGTTTTTGGGGAGAAAGATCACGGCGGACGGCATTCGGCCCATAGACGCCAAGGCAGAGGCTATCAGGAACGCGCCCAGGTCACAGAACGTCACGGAGCTGCGGTCATTCCCGGGACTCAACTATTTTGGTAACTTCCTACAGGGGTTAAGCACCCTTTTAAAGCCCCTACATGTGTTATTGCGTAAAGGTGAGAACTGGGTATGGGGAAAAAACCCAAATAATTGCTTTTGAGAAAGCCAGAAACATTTTATGCACCAACAAGCTACTTATATTGTGTAACCAGTGTAAAAGACTTGGGCTAGCATGTGATGCGTCGTCGTACGGAGTTGAGTGTGTACTACAAGCTAACGTTGCGGGGAAGTTGCAACCTGTCGCCTATGCCTACAGAAGCTTGTCTAAGGCCGAGAGGGCCGACAGCATGATTGAGAAAGAGGCATTAGCATGTTTGTTCGGGGTAAAGAAAATGCATCAGTAGCTGTTTGGCCTCAAATTTGAGCTGGAAACCGATCACAAGCCCCTCATATCCCTGTTCGCTGAAAACAAGGGGATAAATACTAATGCCTCAGCCCGCATACAAAGGTGGGCACTCGTGCTTTCAGCGTATTAACTATACCATCCGCCACAGGCCAGGCACCGAGAACTGTGCGAATGCTCTCAGTCGGCTACCATTGCCCACCACAGGAATGGAAATGGCGCAGCCTGCAAACTTGTTGATGGTGGCGCAGCCCGCAGACTTGTTGATGGTGGCGCAGCCCGCAGACTTGTTGATGATCATGGAAGCGTTTGAAAATGAAATATCACCTGTCGCGGCCCGCCAGATTAGGGAATTGGACTAGCCAAGGTCCTCTGCTGTCCCTAGTAAAAAACTGTGTACTGCAAGGGAGCTGGGCCAGCATCCCTGTTGAAATGCAAGAGCTAATCAAGCTGTTCCAGCGGCGAAAGGACGAGCTGTCCATTCAGGTAGACTGCCTGTTGTCGGATAACCGCGTAATGCTACCCAAAAAGGGCAGGGAGACGTTCAACTCGGATCTCCACAGCACACACCCGGGTATAGTAATGATGAAAGCGATAGCCAGATCCCACGTGTGGTGGCCCGGTATCGACTCTGACTTAAGAGTCCTGTGTACAGCAATGCAGCATGTGTGCTCAGTTGAGCAACGTGCCCAGAGAGGTACCACTAAGTTTGCGGTCCTGGCCCTCCAGACCATGGTCAAGGATCCGTGTCGACAATGCGGGCCCGTTTCTCGGTAAAATGTTCCTGTTGGTGGTGGATGCTTTTTCAAAATGGATTGAATGTGAAATAATGTCGGGAAGCACCGCCACCGCCACTATTGAAAGCCTGAGGGCCATGTTTGCCACTCACGGCCTGCCTGACATACTGGTCAGTGACAACGGGCCATGTTTCTTTTCACCAGTGCCGAATTTAAAGAATTCATGGCCCGCAATGGGATCAAACATGTCACCTCGGCCCTGTTTAAACCAGCCTCCAATGGGCAGGCAGAGCGGGCAGTACAAACAATCAAACAGAGCCTTAAATGAGTCACAGAAGGCTCACTCCAAACCCGCCTGTCCCGAGTACTGCTCAGCTACCGCACGAGACCTCACTCGCTCACAGGGGTGTCCCCGGCTGAGCTACTCATGAAAAGGACACTTAAAACCAGACTCTCGCTGGTTCACCCCAACCTACATGATCAGGTAGAGAGCAGGCGGCAGCAACAAAATGTAAACGATGGTCGCGTCACTGTGTCATGGGAAATTGATCTGAATGTACCCTGTGTATGTTCTAAACTATGGACATGGTCCCAAGTGGATCGTGGGCACGGTGATAGCTAAAGAAGGGAAAACGGTGTTTGTAGTTAAACTAGACAATGGACAAATTTGTAGAAAGCACCTGGACCAAACGAGGCTGCGGTTCACAGACTGCCTGAACAACCCTCAGCAGACACCACCTTTTTCGAGCCCACAACACACACCCAAAGGATCAACGACACCACCCCGGACCAGGAAGTTGAACCCATCTCGCCCAACAAACCAGTAAGGCCAGGCTCACCCAGCAGCCCTGCAGGGTCAACATGCCAGCCCAGCGAGGGCACAGCCAATACACCAGAACAGACACTTGTACCGAGGCGGTCCACCAGGGAAAGAAAGGCTCCCTACCGCCTCACCTTGTATATAGTTTCACTTTGACTTTGGTTGGGGGGGGGGGGGGCGCGGGGAAAGTGATGTGTATCTGTAAAGCATGCACTCCCATGTTCCGCCACCAGGGAGCGCATCCCCTGAAGTCCCAAGAGATCCCAGCATCCCTTGGGAGCACTGTATATAAGCCGGCCCCTAAGGCCTGTTCCTCACTCTGGAGTGTCTTAATAAAGACTGAGGTCACTGTTACTTTAACCTCCCCGTGTGCAGCCTCATCTGTGTTAGGAACACAATTGTGTCAATCACAGATAAGGCCATCTCTGACGACTTCCTCGTATCGCTATCAACCCACGGCCCCCTTCCACCCCCTCCCCTACCTCCTTCTGTGTCTGCCCCTGGAAAAAACTCTCTCTCAACTCTCTTACAACTGCACTTATGAACTCCCAACTGTCCAGCCTCTGGCCTTCCATTCACCGTCATTTCTGCAACTACCGATTTGCTGAATCACACCCTCACCACCACCTTTGATGCCTTAGTCCCTGTTAAAACAATTACTCTCTCTCACCCTGGCCGTTCCCCCTGCTACAGCCCTGATTTTCGTTCCCTTATGTCCAAGGGATGCAGACTTTAACGGATATGGCGAACAACTGGTTCAGCCATTCACTGCCAGATCTGGCTGGACCACATGAAGCACTATCGGGTGCTGCTCTCGTCTGCCAAAATCGCTCACTATTCCAGAATCATTCTGGAATGTCAAGATAAATCCCGGCTTCTATTCTCCAATGCGAACAGCTTTTTAAAAACCGCTCTCCCCCAGTCTCCACCCTCACCTCCGACAATAAGTGTGAGGAGCTCATGGACTTCTTCGTCTCCAAGATTGAGACCATTCGGTCGCCCGCCTCTGCCTCTTCCCTTCCTTCCCCGAGCTCATCGGGTCAAACTTCCTCGAAGGATCCCCCCTGCCCTAGCCCTGACCTCACATCTTTCTCCAGCTTCTCTGATCTCCCCTAATGACTTTTCTGAGCTCAACCTGTCTATGAGCCCCACTTTCTGCTCTCTTGACCCTATTCTCACCAAATTGCAAACTACCGAACTTCCTTTTCTGGTCCCCATGTTAGCTGACATTGTTAATGGTTCTCTCTCAAGTGCTGTTCCCCTCTCCCTCAAATTTGCTGTCATCATCCCTCTCCTCAAAAAAAACCTTCGACCCCTCTGTCGTTGCAAACTACTGCCCCATCTCCAACCTCCGTTTCCTCTCCAAAGTCCTTGAAGGTGTTGTCGCCTTCCAAATCTGTGCCCATCGTTCCGGCAATTTCCATGTTTGAATCCCTCCAATCCGGATTCGGCGCCTGCCACAGTATTGAACCGGCTATCATCAAAGTCACAAATGACATTCTTTTTGACTGTGACAAAGGCAAACTATCCCTCCTTGTCCTTCTTGACTTGTGTGCAGCCTTTGACATGGTTGACCGCTCTATCCTTCAACAACTCTCCACCATCGTCCAGCTGGGTGGGACTGCACTTGCCTGGATCCATTCTTACCTATCTAACCATAGCGAAAGAATCACCGGCAACGGCTTCTCTTCCCGCCCCCACATCGTTACCTCTGGTGCCCCCAAGGATCTATCCTTGGTCCCCTCCTATTTCTCATCTACATGTTGCCCCTTGGCAACATCATCCGAAAACACAGCATCAGTTTCCACATGTACACCCAGCTCTACTTCAATACCACTTCTCTCGACCACTCCACGGTCTCTACATTGTCAGACTGCTTGTCCGACATCCAGTTCTGGATGAGCAGAAATTTTCTCCAATTGAATATTGGAAAGACCGAAGCCATTGTTTTCAGTCCCCGCCACAAATTCAGTTCCCTAGCTACTGACTCCATCCATCTCCCCAACTTCTGTCTGATGCTGAACCAGACTGCTCGCAACCTTGGTGTGACATTTGACCCTGAAATGAGCTTTTGACCACATATCTGCAGCATAACTAAGACCGCCTATTTCCACCTGCTCAGGGTGGTATTGCAGCCTGCCTCCCGAGTGGTTCAAGCATCGAAAGCGCTGCTTCAGCACTCCAATTGTCTTTTCGATAATATTACTTGTGGCTCGATGGCTCTTAGTATATAGTCGCTCAGCTTCTGTGTGAGGGTTCTGCAGGGCGGGGTCAAGAGCCAAGTGGCAAGGCCATACCCTTTGTCCCCCAGCATCCACCTTGTGGCTCAGACTTGAACAGGTCAGACACTGCTCTCACGAAGATGTGCGCATTCATGGATGCTCCCTGGAAAGTTGGAATTCACTGCCATTATGCACTGTATGGTCACATACGAGCTGCATGTTGAGGAGTGGAATCCCTTACGGTTTTGGTACACCTCCGCCTCCTGTAATGGTGCTCGTAGGGCAATATGAGTACAGTCAACAGCACCCTGAACCTTGGGGATGCTGGCAATGCGTTCAAATTCCAAAGCCCTGTCATTCTGTGCCTCCCTGGTCATTGGGAAGTTTATAAATTCCATCTGGCATGCATACAGTGCTTCGGTTACCTGTCAAATACACCGATGAGTAGCGTACTGAGAAATACAGCATATGTCCCTAGCTGATGCCTGAAAAGAGCCACATGCATAAAAGGAAAGTACCGCAGTCACCTTCATCTCGATAGAGAGTGCAGTAATGGGCTGCAGGTCTGCCTTAATGAACTGGGAAATCTCATTGATCACCTCTTTTCGGAAGCGCATCCTTCGAACACACTGTCGATCGGTCAGGTCCAAGTATGAGCGCTTCTCTCTGAAAACCCTTTGCGGGTAAGGCCTCATCCTCATCAGTCTGCGACCTCCTCTATTACCCTAATAACTGCTCAATAAACCTTCTCACATCTGGATCCTGCATTAGACAGGTAGTCAGCAATACAGGCTGAGATCGTACAGGTCCCATTCTTTTTAAATCTCCAGAATATTTTTCAATCAATAAAAATAACTAAAATGCCTTTGATCTTAATAATTTACTCAGTGTCAATAAATATACCTTTTCCACGGTAAAGTCACTGTTCACCTCAGAAATACAGAGGTGCTGCTGTAGCTGACTGTTCTCAATTTAAAAATGGCGGCTCCGAGCACTACCGCCCACATAACATCACGCAAAACCACCTTTTCCAGGACGGTATGCAGCTCCGGTGGTATGCCATGAAAATCGGACTTTTTGGGTGGTATGTGGGTGGTTCTGCATGGCGGACGGTGTGCATATCGTTCGGCGGTAGGTCAATGATGAATATTCCGCCGAATGGTATGTAGGTGTTTTTTCCACCAGGATTGTATTTTGGGGCGATGAATTTTGGGCCCTATGAGTTCTCATGCGAATTGTGGCAGAGAAAGGAAAAATAACCTGGTTGACCAAAGCAGAAAAACTGCTAATTTTTCTTTAATTTCCTATTACAGCACATGTGCACAAAGCCTTAAAATGCTATTTTTTTCCGACTGGATTTTTAAACAAAAATGTTGCAAACTAAACAATTCCACGCAGATCATGTTCCTAAGCACGATTAGGATTTCATAGTTCCTCTTTGCCATCCTAATTGCCAATACTATAGAATCATCAACAATTCAATATAGTAGGAGGCTATTTGGCTCATCGTGCCTGTACAAGAGCCAACTCTGCCATTGGAGCTATCCACACGAATCCCATTGCTCTGCTCTGGGCACCCTTTTATATTTTTCATTGTGATTTTCTATTTCCCTCCTTAATGTCCTGCTTCACTTGGTTTAAAGGACGCGCTTATTTGCATCAGAGAAACATCTGATTGGGTCCCTTTAATCACATGACCCCGATTGCTGATTGGTCCCCTTAGAGGATAAGACACACCAAGCAGTTCCTCTGGAATGTGAAATTCTCCCCCCCGCCCAAGTGCCTGACCTCCTCCTCTCTTTTCCCCTTCCGCGCCCACCCCCCCCACCATAGACCGGGCATTGTGTGGGGGTCACGGATTGTTAACAGGTTTATTGGGTATGAAGAGAAATCAACCAGGGGGAAGGAAAAGGTGGTGTGGGTGTAAAGGAAGCGGAGTTCAAAGAACTTGATCCATTTTCCTTAAATTTCCTCTCTCCCCGCTCAATCCCCTCTCCTCAGTCTCTCGCTCGCTCTCTTCCCCCGCCCCCCCGCAGTCGCTCTCTCTCCCCCAGTCTCCCTCTCTCTTCACCCACCTCCCTCCCCGCCCCAACGTCTCTCTCTCTCTCTCTCCCACCTCTGATTTTTTTTCTCTTTTCAGAAGGCCGCAAAAATGTTCGTGTAGATAACCACAGCGATATTCTAGGCAAATATCTTGAAGATAACCCAAAAGCCCTAAAAGCAGCTCCAGTGGTAATGAGCTCCATATGGATCGTGGTTCAGCCACACTTCCGGCTTCCTCGTACACTGCACTGCGCATGTGCGACTGGATCGAGCACGAATGCTGGAAAAGGGCGCGGAGTCCAAGACACGTATATGTAAAAGGACACAAAAAAGCTGTTGCAAATAATCACTCCATGGTTTAAATAGCTACTGGAGGTGATTTCCCAATAACACTTTCCAAGAAAATATCCCACTGAATCTCCCCCTTTAGGCTTTAACGTGATAGCACTTCTGCCTCCAAGTCAAAAGATTACAGTTCAAGTTTCATGATGAAGTTGAGCAAAAACTTAGGCAGACACTTCAGTGCATCACTGCAGGAATGCTGTATTGTTGGAAGTGCCATCTTTTAAATGAAACGTTAAATTAAGCCCCTGTTCGCCTGCTCAGGTGAATTTAAAATGATTCTATGATACTATTCAAAGACTAGGGGAGTTACCTTGGTCTCCTGGCCAGCATTACTCACTCAACCAACACCATCAAAAACAGATTATCTAGTGATTCATTCATTTTCTGTTTGTGGAACCCTGTTATGTGCCAAATAACTGCCTGCATAACAAAAATGACTGCACTTCAAAAGTAATCCATTAGTTTTAAGGTGCTTTTGGATGTCCTGAGGACATAAGCCACAATGTAAATTCAAGTTTTTTTTCGAATACTAATCTGTTGACCACTTTCACCAACTAGAAAATATTTTCCATTTTTTGCTTTTAATTTTTTCTTTCATTCTTGATATCATCCTATTGTATCTTTCCTTCGCTCAGATATTCTTTCTATATTGGAATGCCCAAAACTGCACTCAGCAAAGCTAATTAATATACAGACTCAGGTGATACTTGAATTTCTGTAGCACGCTGTAGAAGTAAGCAGCCCGGCACTCCAGTGAACCAACGCAGCTTTTCAATGTTAAAAACACGCATGCGCGCTATTTTGAATGGCCCGCACAGGACCAACAAAATGTACAGGGAACATTGTGCAGAATGTACATTCAAATGCTCGTGACCCCATCCTAAGCAAAGGGATACTATTTCCAAATTTAGCAGATGTTCATATAAATGCTTCTAAGCAGTTTTTAATCACTTTCTGAATTTATATGCTGAAATTCCATCTGACGTAACAAAAAGCAACACAGTGGCTTTTAACTACAAAGATGTTGATGTAAATCTTATCCATTTATCTCATCCTTGCAAATAGCAAACATACATACAACTTGCATTGCTACAGCACCATTAACATAGTGAATGTCCCACAGTGATATGCAGGGGAATAATCAGACAAAAATTGACCTCAAGCCAAAGAGATATTGGACAGGTGACTTAAAGCTTGGTTAAAGAGGTTGGTTTCAAGGAGCATCTTAAAGGAGGAGAGGCGGAGAGGTTGAGGGAGAGAACTTCAGAGCTTAAGGCCTCGACGGCACAAAGCATGACCACGAATAGTGGGGCAAAGGAAGTCAGGGATGCACAAGAGGTCAAAATGTGAAGCATGCAGAGTTCTCGGAAGATTGCAGAGATGGAGGAGATTACAGAGATAGGGAGGGATGACACCATGGAGGGACTTGAACACAAGGATGAGTATTTTCAAATTGAGGATTTGGACAAAAGTAAGCATAGGGATGATGGGCGGATGGGACTTGGTGCAGATTAAGATACAGGTAGCAGAGTTTGGAAGGATGGAGCCAAGAGAGCATTGCAATAGTAGAGTCTGGATTTCTGCAGCAGATTGGAGATGGGCTACATTACAGAGATGGAAGTAGGCAATCTTCGTGATGGAGTGGACACTGGGTCGGAAGGTCAAACAGGAAGCTGAGGTTGCGAACAGTCTAGGTCAGCCTAGACAATGGCTCGGGAGACGAATGGATTAGGTGGCTAGGGAACAGAATTTGTGACGGGAACTGAAGATAATTGTTTCAATCATCCCAATGTTTAATTGACGCCATGTCTTCGGATGATGTCGTGGAGGGGCAGCATGTAGATGGTTACAGTTAGAGGAACGTTACTAGTGGTGTTCTCCAGGGATCGGTCCTCGGCCTACTACTGTTCACTGTCTTTATTAATGACCTGAACAGTAGAGTTTAGAGTATGGTCAGTAAGTTTACAGATGATATCAAAATCTGTGAAAGGGTTAAGACAGCAGAGGAATACAATCAAATGCAAAAAGATTTAGATTTGCTAGGGAAGTGGGCCACACAATGCCATTTAATTTAGATAAATTTAATGTCATTTTGATAAAGGTAGGAGCAACACGGAATACACGTATTATTCACAGGGAACAATAACAAAAGAGGTTGAGAGAGAAAAAGATCTCGGTGTTACTGTGCACAGATCACTGAAGGTTCAAGAGAAACTGTAACTAAAGCTAACAGGGTCTTGGTGTGTATTAATAGAACCATTCAGTATAAATCGATTGTGTTACTATACAGGTCACTGGTCAGATCCTACCTGGAGTACTGTGCCCAGTTTTGGTCCACCCATATGGTGGTCAATATAGTGGCCTTGGAAAAGGTCCGGAAGACAGCTACAAGAATGATTCCTAAAAATAATCTCAGCTACTCAGATAGGCTCAATGACCTTGTTCTCTTTACTTTAGAGCATCGTAGACTTGCAGGCGACCTGCTAAGAGATCTATAAAATTAAAAAACTGGATAGCTTGGATATTGATAGACTATTCCAGTTTAACAGATTGGGGAGGGCCAGTGGACACAAGTTTAAACTATACAAGAACAGAACTAGACTGGATGTTAGGTGGTTCTTCTTTTCCTAGCTTCTAGAAAACATTGCCAGCTTGTGTGGTGGGTATTGACTCAAGATGAAGCTGGACCTGTTCTTGACTGGGGCAGAGATCACATCATATAGAAAGTAAATGGCTTTATAGATAACACTTGATTCATGTCGGAGAGGAATTTTCCAGAGTATTTTTTCCCTTATGGGCCATGGGTTTTTTCTCTGGTTTATTGCATCTCCCAGTCCTGATGAATGACTGAACGAGTTGTGTACCATATACGTTCAAATCTGTGTCTCTTGGATTTACATAGGATATACGGCATAGAAACAGGCCATTCAGCTCAACCAGTCCATGTTGCCGTTTATGGTCCACTCAAGCCTCTTCCAGTCTTTCCTCATCTAAATCTATTCCTTACTCCCTCAAATACTTGTCTAGCCTCCCCTTAAATGCATCTATACTATTCGCTTCAACCACTCCCTGTGGTAGCGAGTTCCACATTTTCACACTCTTTGAGTAAAGAAGTTTCTTCTGAATTCCCTACTGGATTTCTTGGTGACTATCTTATATTGATGTCCTCTAGTTATGCTCTTACCCACAAGTAGAGACATTCTCTCGGAATCCACTCCGTCAAATCTTTCAGAATTTTAAAGACCTCTATTAGGTCACCCCTTGGTCTTTTTTTTTCCAAGAGAAAAGAGACACAGCCGGTTCATCCTTTCCTGATATGTATACCCTCGTATTTCTGGTATCATCCTTGTAAATCTTCAGTGCCACTATATTTTTTTTATATGGCGACGAGAACTGTACACAGTACTCCAAGTGCGGTCTAACCAAGCTACGATATAGGTTTAGCATAACTTCCTTACTTTTCAATTTTACATCTCTAGAAATAATCCCTGGTGCTTGGTTTTCTTTTTATAAGGGCTTGCTAACCTGGGTTGCAACTTTTACTTAATTGTGTATCTGTACTTCGAGATTCCTTTGTTCCTCTACCCACCCTGGACTCTCACCCTCCAAGTAATATGACCTCTCTATTCTTCCGATCAAAATGTAATATCTCACACTTATTCATGTTGAACTTCATTTTCCAATTATCTGCCCATTCTGAAAGTTTATTAATGTCCTGCTGGAATTTGTTGCTTCCTCCTCAGTATTGATCATCCCCTCCAATCTTGTGTCATCTGCAAATTTAAAAAGTATGGGCCCAAGTTTAGTGAAACCTTACGTTTTTCGACAATCCCCGGGCAGTGTGTGATGTTTTTCTGTCCGCTACCGCTGGGGCCAGTTGGGCGCGAGTTTCATCCCGTTTTTGTCGGCGGGAGAAGGAGCAGCAGGCAGCGGGAGTTGGGGGTAGGTGCAGACCTCTCGACTTTGGAAACATCAGAGGCCATGCACTGCGCATGCGCGAGACTTGGCAAAAAATGTTTGTAGTTTCTTTTGCCTGATGACATCACTTTTCCCGCGATTGGGGTGGAGAGCTCAGCTGCGCATGCGCATAAAATCTCGTTACTCACTTGCACCTGACAGTTGCAGAGGGGAGTGATTTAGAGAGAAATGTGTCAACAGATTAATCAACCATCCACCTTACAAAGCTGTCATGAGTGGAAGAAAAGCTGCCAAGAAGTCCAATGGAGGGAGGCCCATAGCTCCCTGGTTTACTGATATGAGCTGGAGGCACTTGTTTCTGAGGTGGAGCGCTGTTTCAAAGACCTCACCTGGCAAACCAGCCCCGCCCCAATATAAACACATTTGACGGGAGATTGGGGAGGCCATGTCCGCAGTGGGCACCATGGTTCTGGATGGAGACCAGTGGAGGAAGAGATAGAATGATGTGGTAGCGTCAGCAAGAGTAAGTAATCATCTTATTGCTGTACTCCCGTCCTACTCAAAAAGTATATGTGGCCATTGTGCGTGTGTGTGAGTGTGTATGTTGCATGTGCAAATCAGTTAAAGCTTGCAACTTTTATTTCTGCACAAGAAAAGAACAGCCAACACCTCAAAGCGGTGGGGCACGGGAGGGGGTCCATCAGATGTCATCGAGGTGACTGACAGAGGAGCATGCCTCGACGTTGGTGGGTGACCAACCCCATGCCATCACACACGGTAGTGCTGATCCCATGCTAGAGCATGGTAAGTTGATACGACCTTCCGGTCTGTATTACGCTCATGTCATGCAAGGTCATGTAATGTGATGTAATGTGATGTAAAATGTATTTTAATGTACTGTGTGTTGGCCATTTAGGGTGTGATGATGTAGCAATGATAGTCCTTGAAATAAGAATGTGAAATGTCACGGTACTCATGTCAGCATGACCAACCTCCCACCCCCCACAAACCCTTAAGTGTTGTCTTGTACTTGCAGATGATGAATTGGACAGCATGACTTAGGCACCCCATCCATCTCTGGCACACAAAGGCAATGTCGAACACCAACATCGTCCACCTCGACCTCATCAGGAGCCTGCCACAGCAGCTATCGAGGATGAGTGTCGACCTAGGTCGAGATCTGCTCTAGGCCATGGCTGGGATAGCCGCCTTTGCAGAGCAGCATACTACCAGTATGTCGCGGCTGATCAGTGCGGTGGAGCGAACCAGCGACTCTGTAGATGCCATGCGGCAATCGATGGTCTCGGGCTATAGCATGGAACCACCTCCCCCCCCCCATGCCATACCAGCCTCGCTGACAGAACACGAGGATCCGGAGATGCCAATGTCTTCCATCTCACCGCCTACATTCTCTCCACGACAGGTGCCCTCCTGCACAACGTGATGAAACAGACACGGTGAGGGTCGGCGTGGGGATGGCCAACCCATCAAGACGACAATGGGCCTTGCTTCGGGGGTGAGAGGGAAAGAGAGGTGGTGGGAGTGGGTAGAGGGTTGGGTGTTGGTCTTGGTGATGTTGGTATATCTTGTTAATGTTGTTGGTGTTTCCTTTTGGTGGTTAATTTACTGTTTTTTGAAATAATGTAAAATGTTTTGCTTTACGTGTTTGAATATTCTGTCACTTTTGAATGCTGTACAATTCAATACAGAAACATTTTTGAACAATTCTTGGTCAGTGTCTAACTTTTAGATAATATGGGGTACGTGCTGAAAAACATACAAATGTCCTTTAAATGTACTGCTGTCTGAGCAATATCTTGCCATACAGATATGATGTAACTCTTTAATGGGTCCTGACATCACGTCATTTAGCTACGACAAGTAAGGGTCACCAATCCAGGACGGGTGGCTTTGAATGACAGATATTTGCAGAACTTGGAGGCCAGACATTATGGTTGGCATTTGAGTCTACATTTTTTTAGGTGACATATCGCCGAACCCCACCCCTAACATTACATATTATTCAGTCACATTATACCAGTCGGTTATAAATATATTTGCATCTTCTGTAGTTGAGCTCATGTTGTTCTCAGGATCACATCCTGCCACCTAAGAAAAACTTACAGGATTTTATTATTGCCTATATACTTCGACATGAGCTCATAACATCTGTAGACTCACATTGTGTCATTAAATCTGTTCTGTCTGCAATGGTGTCAAGACCCTTATAATATGTCCATGGAGCCTTTACTGTATCTCGCAGCTCATTTCTGCTTTTTACCCCACACCTGCCCTTCAACGAGCACTTTTTATTTCAATGTGTAAACTCTTTCTGAGCAGTTTTACTTCAATCTGTAAACTCTTTGAGGTCTAATATTGCTGCAGCATATATATCTGACCCGGAATGTGCAGCTCTGGACCGCTCTGCGCCATTGTCCCTACCGTCCAATTAATAGCCAGGTAAGATCACCTTGTTCCCAACAGTTTTTCTGATGAGCGGTAGCAGGATCTTACAGGATCCTAACGACCAAATTTGCGTTTTTGGAGACTTCTGCATGGTCGGGCAGTATGCACTATCGCCAACGGTACATCCCTGATGAAACTCCCGCCGGCCGGTAGGTCAGCGGTCTCTGAGGATTTTCCTCAAAAATGTATTTTTTGGGCGGTACCTCGGCGGTAGCTTGACCAAACTCGGGCCCTATGTTTTTTATTCCAAAGTCTAAATCGTTAATATAAATTGTGAACAAGTGGTCCCAGCACTGATCCTTGTGGAACACCACTACCCACCTTCTGCCACCTTTTACCCCTACTCTCTGTTTTCTGTCTTGAAGCCAGCTAGCTATCGATTCTGCTACTTTTTCCCTGACTCCGCATTCTCTGACCTTATTCATCAGTCTATTATAGGGTACCTTATCGAAGGCCTTTTGAAAAGCTAGATAAATTACATCTACTGCATTACCATTGACTATTCTGTTATCTCTTCAAAATAATTCACTGAGTTTTAATGAGATTCAATGGAATGAAGGTGCATACAACATAATAGACTAGTTATCATAGTATTCGATAATTGATAAATATTCTGTAATTCACATAGTAGCTTTTGTTGTAATTGAATACAAGACAAATTTTTGTTGTGCACCACATTAACCCAATTATTATAAACCGAGGTACAGTAGACTATTTTAACCTATATTTGAAAGCTAGCCAAATAGTATATTGAAGACCCAATAGGATTAGCAAAGTGTTTTTGAATTATTGCAGTGCAGTAATTCAGAGTTTAATTATGCATATAATTCTAGCATTCACGATTGTTGAAGCACGTAATTTACAAAATGTAATTAAAATATAAAGCATGAACAATAAGTCACATTCAATATTGGCAAACATAAATTTGTCCCATGCCAAATGCCATAGGAACAGGGGTGGGGGTGGGAAGAACAGAGAAAGGAAGTTTAATGACATTAACAGCTGTTCAGTACAACAGTTACCGAGGATGCAGCTACCTCCATAATTCATATTCCATTACTTTATAGATTCACTTCAAACATCGTCCTTATTGAACTAACCATATTCAATTAGAAAATTATATATTGTCACAGCATTGGCTAAATACAGTAACAAAATTCTCAAAAAGAACAGTAAATATAAGAACATTTGTGGGCATAATCCTAAACTATAATTAGGAAACCTCTGCTCGCCAATTACCACCTCACTTCGTTTTACTCAAACGTATGTTTAAAAGTTAAAGGACAACTTTACACTATATGCCCACATTTTATGGGAAAATGACAAGTGTATGCAATATTTTGGATATTAGCTGAATCACTGATGTCTGAAGCCCAACTTAAATAAAATCGCTTTTGGTGGTGAAGAACTGCAAAGTCATACTTTAGTTAATATATGATTTCTGTTGGTGAAATAAGAACATAAGAACATAAGAATTAGGAACAGGAGTAGGCCATCGAGCCCCTCGGGCCTGCTCCGACATTCAACATCATGGCTGATCTGGCCGTGGACTCAGCTCCACTTACCCGCCCGCTCCCCGTAACCCTTAATTCCCTTATTGGTTAAAAATCTATCTATCTGTGACTTGAATACATTCAATGAGCTAGCCTCAACTGCTTCCTTGGGCAGAGAATTCCACAGATTCACAACCCTCTGGGAGAAGAAATTCCTTCTCAACTCGGTTTTAAATTGGCTCCCCCGTATTTTGAGGCTGTGCCCCCTAGTTCTAGTCTCCCCGACCAGTGAAACAACCTCTCTGCCTCTATCTTGTCTATCCCTTTCATTATTTTAAATGTTTCTATAAGATCACCCCTCATCCTTCTGAACTCCAACGAGTAAAGACCCAGTCTACTCAATCTATCATCATAAGGTAACCCTCTCATCTCCGGAATCAGCCGAGTGAATCGTCTCTGCACCCCCTCCAAGGCTAGTATATCCTTCCTTAAGTAAGATGATCAAAACTGCACGCAGTACTCCAGGTGCGGCCTCACCAATACCCTATACAGTTGCAGCAGAACCTCCCTGCTTTTGTACTCCATCCCTCTGGCAATGAAGGCCAACATTCCATTTGCCTTCCTGATTACCTGCTGCACCTGCAAACTAACTTTTTGGGATTCCCAGGTCCCTCTGCACCACAGCATGTTGTAATTTCTCCCCATTCAAATAATATTCCCTTTTACTGTTTTTTTCCCCCAAGGTGGATGACCTCACACTTTCCGACATTGTATTCCATCTGCCAAACCTTAGCCCATTCGCTTAACCTATCTAAATCTCTTTGTAGCCTTTCTGTGTCCTCTACACAACCCGCTTTCCCACTAAACTTTGTGTCATCTGCAAATTTTGTTACACTACACTCTGTCCCCTCTTCCAGGTCATCTATGTATATTGTAAACAGCTGTGGTCCCCGCACCGATCCCTGTGGCACACCACTAACCTCTGATTTCCAACCCGAAAAGGACCCATTTATCCCGACTCTCTGCTTTCTGTTCGCCAGCCAATTCTCTATCCATGCTAATACATTTCCTCTGACTCCGCGTACCTTTATCTTCTGCAGTAACCTTTTGTGTGACACCTTATCGAATGCCTTTTGAGAATCTAAATACACCACATCCATCGGTACACCTCTATCCACCATGCTCGTTATATCCTCAAAGAATTCCAGTAAATTAGTTAAACATGATTTCCCCTTCATGAATCCATGTTGCGTCTGCTAGATTGCACTATTCCTATTTAGATGTCCCGCTATTGCTTCCTTAATGATAGTTTCAAGCATTTTCCCCACTACAGATGTTAAACTAACCGGCGTATAGTTACCTGCCTTTTGTCTGCCCCCTTTTTTAAACAGAGGCATTACATTAGCTGCTTTCCAATCCGCTGGTACCTCCCCAGAGTCCAGAGAATTTTGGTAGATTATAACGAATGCATCTGCTATAACTTCCGCCATCTCTTTTAATACCATGGGATGCATTTCATCAGGACCAGGGGACTTGTCCACCTTGAGTCGCATTAGCCTGTCCAGCACTACCCGCTTAGTGATAGTGATTGTCTCAAGGTCCTCCCTTCCCACATTTCTGTGATCAGCAATTTTTGGCATGGTTTTTGTGTCTTCCACTTTGAAGACCGAAGCAAAATAATTGTTTAAGGTCTCAGCCATTTCCACATTTCCCATTATTAAATCCCCCTTCTCATCTTCTAAGGGACCAACATTTACTTTAGTCACTCTTTTCTGTTTTATATATCGGTAAAAGCTTTTACTATCCGTTTTTGTGTTTTGCGCAAGTTTACCTTCGTAATCTATCTTTCCTTTCTTTATTGCTTTCTTAGTCATTCTTTGCTGTCGTTTAAAATTTTCCCAATCTTCTATTTTCCCACTAACCTTGGCCACCTTATACACATTGGTTTTTAATTTGATACTCTCCTTTATTTCCTTGGTTATCCACGGCTGGTTATCCCTTCTCTTACCGCCCTTCTTTTTCACTGGAATATATTTTTGTTGAGCACTATGAAAGAGCTCCTTAAATGTCCCCTACTGTTCCTCAATTGTGCCACCGTTTAGTCTGTGTTTCCAGTCTACTTTAGCCAATTCTGCCCTCATCCCACTGTAGTCCCCTTTGTTTAAGCAGAGTACGCTCGTTTCAGACACTACTTCCTCACCCTCAATCTGTATTACAAATTCAACCATACTGTGATCACTCATTCCGAGAGGATCTTTTACTAGGAGATCGTTTATTATTCCTGTCTCATTACACAGGACCAGATCTAAGATAGCTTGCTCCCTTGTAGGTTCTGTAACATACTGTTCTAAGAAACAATCCCATATGCATTCTATGAATTCCTCCTCAAGGCTACTCCATGCGATTTGATTTGACCAATCGATATGTAGGTTAAAATCCCCCATGATTACTGCCATTCCTTTTTCACATGCCTCCATTATTCCCTTGATTATTGTCCTCCCTACCGTGAAGTTATTATTTGGGGGCCTATAAACTATACCCACCAATGACTTTTTCCCCTTACTATCTCTAATCCCCACCCACAATGATTCAACATTTTGTTCATTAGAGCCAATATCGTCTCTCACAACTGCCCTGATATCATTCTTTATTAACAGAGCTACCCCACCTCCTTTCCCTTCTTGTCTATCTTTCCGAATCGTCAGATACCCATGTATGTTTAATTCCCAGTCTTGGCCACCCTGCAACCACGTTTCTGTAATGGCCACCAAATCATACCCATTTGTAATGATTTGTGCCGTCAACTCATTTACTTTATTTCGAATGCTGCGTGCGTTTAGGTAGAGTATTTTAATCTTAGTTTTTAAACCATGATTTTTAGTTTTGACCCCTCCTGCAGCCCCTTTATATTCAGTGGCCCTTTTTGTTTTTTGCCTTGGGTTTCTCTGCCCTCCACTTTTACTCATCTCCTTTTTGTCTTTTGCTTTTGTCTCCTTTTTGTTTCCCTCTGTCTCCCTGCATTGGTTCCCATCCCGCTGCTATATTAGTTTAACTCCTCTCCAACAGCACTAGCAAACACTCCCCCTAGGACATTGGTTCCGTTCCTGCCCAGGTGCAGACCGTCCGGTTTGTACTGCTCCCACCGCCCCCAGAACCGGTTCCAATGCCCCTGGAATTTGAATCCCTCCCTGCTGCACCACTGCTCAAGCCACGTATTCATCCGAGCTATCCTGCAATTCCTACTCTGACTAGCACATGGCACTGGTAGCAATCCCGAGATTACTACTTTTGAGGTCCTACGTTTTAATTTAGCTCCTAGCTCCTTAAATTCGTTTTGTAGGACCTCATCCCTTTTTTTATCTATATCGTTGGTATCAATGTGCACCACGACAACTGGCTGTTCACTCTCCCTTTTCAGAATGTCCTGCACCCGTTCCGAGACATCCTTGACCCTTGCACCAGGGAGGCAACATACCATCCTGGAGTCTCGGTTGCGGCCGCAGAAACACCTATCTATTCCCCTTACAATCGAATCCCCTATCACTATCGCTCTCCCACTCTTTTTCCTGCCCTCCTGTGCAGCAGAGCCAGCCACGGTGCCATGAACTTGGCTGCTGCTGCCCTCCCCTGATGAGTACAGTACTCAAAACGGCATATTCGTTTTGCAGGGGGATGACCGCAGGGGACCTCTGCACTACCTTCCTTGCACTGCTCTTCCTGCTGGTCTTCCATTCCCTAGCTGGCTGTGGACCCTTCACCTGCGGTAAGACCAACTCGCTACACGTGCTAGTCACGTCATTCTCAGCATCGTGGATGCTCCAGAGTGAATCCACCCTCAGCTCCAATTCCGCAACGCGGACCGTCAGGAGCTGGATGCGGATACACTTCCCGCACACATAGTCGTCAGGGATACCGGAAGTGTCCCTGAGTTCCCACATGGTACAGGAGGGGCATATCACGTGACCGAGCTCTCCTGCCATGATTTAATGCATACAAAATGTAGCCAAATCTTTCTAAAATTCTTAATTCATTCAAGATGGCACGTCAGCTACGTACTAAACAAATTCATTAAAAAAACTGAATTCAATGGTGCTGCTCATGGGAATCGAGGGCTCAGAGCAGTCAAAGCTGTTATCAGTAAAAAAAACAATATTGGGTCAAACCTAAAAGATTCAGCAGGCAAGTTCAGAGGCAGAAGAAACCAGGACTTCAACATATAGCCACACACAGGAGGGGGGGAATTTCAGATTAGGCAGAGTGGGTCAGGATCTGGTCGTGCAGGAGAGAATAAAATTAATTAAGGGGGGAATGCTAAAAATAATTGAAATAGAAAGCCAAGAATAAAAGAAAATATAAAATGCCTGTCTTGTGTGTTCTTATAAGAATCTGAATGGTCTATGCTTACTATACTCTCTGGAGTTTAGAAGAATGAGAGGTGATCTCATTGAAACATATAAGATTCTTAGAGGGCTTGACAAGGCAGATGCTGAGAGGCTGTTTCCCCTGGCTGGAGAATCTGGAACCAGAGGGCATAGTCTCGGGATAAGGGATCGGTCAGTTAGGACTGTGATGAAGAGAAATTTCTTCACTCAGAAGGTTGTGAATCTTTGGAATTCTCTATTCCAAAGGGTTTTGGATGCTCAGTCATTGAGTATATTCAAGGTTGAGAGCGATAGATTTTGGATATTAAGGAAATCGCTGGACATGGGGATAGTGCAGGAAAGTGGAGTTGAGGTCGAAGATCAGCCATGATCTTACTGAATGGCGGAGTAGGCTCAATGGGCCGTATGGCTGACTCCTATTTCTTATGACACCACTGATAAATCAGGAACTTCAAGACTTATTACAGTATTAGAGACACAGACATACGACAAACAACATTTTTGATAATGGATTGTTCCAGGCAGTTTAAGCATAACATTTGCTGAGATTCTTAATTCTTAAGGTACAATATTTTAACGTTGCTATTTTGTTACTACTACAATCTCCTTCTCAAGGGGCTCGAAGTAAAAAACTAATCAATATTGAACTCAACAACACAAAAATAGCAGTGTATTATTGTATACCTAAAGGAACTGGCTTACCCATTCTTGAATTTGCAGGGAATTGCTTCTCAATGTTCAAATCTTTTTCACAAAAACCATTACATCAACTGGACAGTTTTTTAAAAATTGGTTCCTGGGATGTGGGCATCGCTGGCAAGGCCAGCATTTATTGGCCATCCCTAATTGCCCTTGACATGGTGGTGGTGAGCCACCTTCTTGAACCACTGCAGTCTGTGTGGTGAAGGTACTGCCATAGTAAGGGAGTTCCAGGATTTTGACCCAGCGACAATGAAGAAATGACAACATATTTCCAAGTCGTCATGGTGTGCAACTTGGAAGCAATGGTATTTCCATGTGCCTGCTGCCCTTGTCCTTCTAGGTGGTAGAGAGTCAGCTGTGCCTCAGTGGGCAGCACACTCGCCTGAGTCAGAAGGTTGTGGGTTCAAGTGCCACTCCAGGGACTGGAGCACAAAAAGAAATCTAGGCTGACACTCCAGTGCAGTGCTGAGGGAGGCCCTGTCTGCTCTCTCAAGTGGACGTAAAAGATTCCATGGCATTATTTCGAAGAACAGGGGTGTTATCCCCAGTGCCCTGGCCAATATTTATCCCTCAATCAACATAAAAAATAAAACATAGATTATCTGGTCATTATCACATTGCTGTTTGTAGAAACTTGCTGAGCGCAAATTGGCTGTTTCCTACATTACAACAATGACTACACTCCAAAAGTACTTCATTGGCTGTAAAGCGCTTTGAGACATTCGGTGGTCGTGAAAGGCGCTATATAAATCCAAGTCTTTCTTTCTTTCTTAAAGGTCGCAGGTTTGGGAGGTGCTGTCAAAGAAGCCTTGGCAAGTTGCTGCAGTGCATCTTGTAGATGGTACACACAACAGCCATGGTGCACCAGTGGTGGAGGGAGTGAATATTTAAGGTGTTGGATCGGGTGTCAATCAAGCGGGCTGCTTGGTCCTGGATGGTATTGAGCTTCTTGAGTGTTGTTAGAGCTGCACTCATCCAGGCAAGTGGGGAGTATTCCATCAAACTTCTGGCTTGTGCCTTGTAGATGGTGGAAAGATTTTGGGGAGTCAAGAGGTGAGACATTAACCACAGAATAACCAGCCTCTGACCTGCTCTTGTGGTCACAGTATTTACATGACTGGTCCAGTTAAATTTCTTATCAACGGTGACCCCCCAGGATATTGATGGTGGAGGATTCGGCAGTGGTAATGTCATTGAATGCCAAGGGGCGTTGGTTAGACACTCGCTTGTTGGAGATAGTCATTGTCTGGCACTTGTGTAGCGTGAATGTTACTTGCCACTAATCAGATCAGGCCCAAATGTCATCCAGGTCTTGCTGCATGCGGGCATGGACTACTTTATTATGTGAGGAGTTGCGAATGGAACTGAACACTGTGCAGTCATCAGCAAACATACTCATTTCAGACCTTATGATGGAGGGAAAGTCACTGATGAAGCAGCTGAAGATGGTTGGGCCTAGGACACTGCCCTGAGGAACTCCTGCAGCAATTTCCTGGGGCTGAGATGTTTGACCTCCAACAACCATAACCACCTTCCTTTGTGCTAGGTATGACTCCAGCCAGTGCAGAAGATCTCCCTTCCCGCTCCCCCCATCCCCCGCCCCCCCGATTCCCATTGACTTCAATTTTGCTCGGGCTCCTTGATGCCACATTTGGTCAAATGCTCCCTGATGTCAAGAGCAGTCATTCTCATCTCACCTCTGGAATTCAGCTCTTTTGTTCATGATTGGACGAAGGCTGCAATGTGACCTGGAGCTAATGCTCATGGGCAGGTTAAATGGTAAGTGCCGCTTGATAGCGTTGTCGACGACAGCTTCCATCACTCTGCTGATGATGGAGTGTAGACTGATGGGGCAGTAATTGACCAAACTACTTTTTGTGGACAGGACATACCTGGGCAGTTTACCACATTGTCAGATAGATGCCCTTGTTTGTAGCTAACAGCTTAGCTAGAGGCGCGGCTAGTTCTGGAGCACACATCTTCAGCACGACAGTTGGGATGTTGTCAGGAGCCATAGCCTTTGCTGTATTCAGTGCGCTCAGCCGTTTCTTGATCTCATGTGGAGTGAATCGATTTGACTGGTTTCTGTGATGGTTGGGACCTCAGGAGGAGGCAGAAATGGATCATCCACTCGGCACTTCTTGCTGAAGAAGATGGTTGCAAATGCTCCAGCCTCGTCTTCTGCACCTGCGTGCTGGGCTCGACCATCATTGATAGGGATATTCATGGAGCCTCCTCCTCCCAATTGTTGTTTAATTGTCCACTACCATTCACGACTGGATGTGGCAGGACTGCAGAGTTTTGATCGGATCCATTGATTGTGGGATCGCTTAGCACTGTCTATAGCTTGCTGCTTCCACTGATTAGCATGCATATAGTCCGGTGTTGCAGCTTCCCCAGATTGGTACTTCATTTTTAGGTACGCCTGATACTGCTCCTGGCATACACTTCTGCACTCGTCATTGAACCAGGGTTGGTTCCTTGGCTGGATGGTAATGGTAGACTGAGGGACATGTCAGGCATGAGGTTACAGATTGTGGTGTAACACAATCCTGCTGCTGCTGATGGTCTACAGCGCCTCATGGATGCCAGTTTTGAGCCGCCAGATCTGTTCTGAATCTATCCTAATTAGGACGGTGGTAGTGTCACACAACACGATGGAGAATGTCCTCAGTGTGAAGAAGGAGCGTCGTCTCCACAAGGACTGTGTGGGGGTCACTGCTACCAATACGGTCATGGATAGATGCATCTGCGACTGGTAGATTGGCGAGGACGAGGTCAAGTAGGTTTTTCCCTTGTGCAGGCCCAGTCTGGCACCTATGTCCTTCAGGACTCGGCCAGTAGTGTTGCTATCGAGCCACTCGGTGATGGACATTGAAGTCTCCCACCCAGAGTACATTTTGTGTCCTTACAACCCAGTACTACTTCTTTCAAGTGGTGTTGAACATGGAGGAGTACTGATTCATCAGCTGAGGGAGGGCAGTAGATGGTAATCAGCAGGATGTTTCCTTGCCCATACTTGACCTGAAACCATGAGACTTCATGGGGTTCAGAGTCAATGTTGAGGAATCCCAGAGCCACTCCCCCCACCTCCCGTATACCACTGTGCTGCCACCTCTGGTGGGTTTGTCCTGTTGTTGGGTCAGGTCATACCCAACGATGGTGATGGAGGCGTCTGGGACGTTGCCCGATAGGTATGATTCTGTGAATATGACCATGTCAGGCTGTTGCTTGACTGGTCTGTGGGACAGCTCTCCCAAATTTTGGCACAAGTCCCCAGGTGTTCGTGAGGTGGACTTTGTAGGGTCGACTGGGCTGGGTGTGCCACTGTTGTGCCTGCAGCCTGTGCCAAAGTTGATGCCGGGTGGACTGTCCGGTTTTATTCTTATTATTGCTTTTTGTACAGGTTTGTTAGGTCACTTCCTGGGCAGTTAGAATCAACCACATTGCTGTAGGTCTGGAGTCACATATAGGCCAGACCAGGTAAGGATGGCAGATTTCCTTCCCAAAGGACATTAGTGAACCAGATGGGTTTATACGACAGTCTGATAGCTTCATGGTCACCATTACTGATGTTAGCTTTTTATTCCAGACTTATTTAATTAACTGAATTTAAATTCTCCAGCTACCGTGGTGGGGTTTGAACTCGCGTCTCTGGCCTCTATATTACTCGTTCAGTATCATAACCATCGGTTCCGTTATGTCTTGGCATTGTAAGTATTTTTAATTTTATTCAACAAGGGGTTAATTATTGCAACCGGTTTCATTTTTACTCCTGCAGTTTAAAGTATGTACTATTTTTAGGCTGAATCAGTGCACAATCAAAAGCTCTCCCTATTAATGACTGAATTCATATACAAGTCTATAAAAATCAACGAAAAAGGAAAGTTTTGACTGATTTGTTAAACATTCATAGCACTTTTGCATAATAGCTTGTTTCACGAGCTTATAGAATTGTTTAATTTTGAAGGAATTTTTGTTATAAAGTACAAATTAAAGAATTAGAATATTTTGGAAAGGCTCCAAAACTGTTACACAAACTAAAATAAAACACACAAATTATTCAAAAACAAGATCGCTCAAAGAACTTTTCAGTTATTTTAAAACATACAGTACCACTCATTTTGCACTACGTATTTAATAGCACTATTTCAAACCAAAAATGTGTTAAAATTAAATAAAATAAATCTTTCAGTATTTAAAAATTCTCAAAGGTATTTCCCTTTAACTGTCATTTAAAATAGTTCTTTATCAGCTCTGAACAGGCAGGTGCATCCACACAATCCAATTTAAATTCAGTGCTACAGACATTGCTTTGAGGCAGGTCATGGGCACGACAATCAGATTATTTGTACTGTAAAGAACTGTGATGTGTTCAAACCAGCAGTAGATGAATGCTCTGCTTTGCAGGAAATTTTAGTGGATCCCAGAACTGCTGTTCTGACTATTCAGAAACTGTTCTATTCCATAGTCTTGCTACAACTATATAAGGTATTGGTGAGGTCACACTTGGAATACTGCATGCAGTTTTGGTTTCCATATTTACAAAAGGATATACTTGTTTTGGAGGCAGTTCGGAGAAGGTCACTAGGTTGATTCCGGGGATGAGGGGGTTGAATTATGAGGAAAGGTTGAGTCGGTTGGACCTCTATTCATTGGAATTCAGAATAATGAGAGGTGATCTTATCGAAACGTTTAAGATTATGAGGGGGCTTGACAAGGTGGATGCGGAGAGGATGTTTCCACTGATGGGGGAAGACTAGAACTAGAGGGCATGATCTTAGAATAAGGGGCCGCCCATTTAAAAAGAATGAGGAGCAATTTCTTCTCTGAGGGTTGTAAATCTGTGGAATTCGCTGCCTCAGAGAGCTGTGGAAGCTGGGATATGGAATAAATTTAAGACAGAAATAGACAGTTTCTTCAACGATAAGGGGATAAGGGGATAAGGGGTTATGGGGAGCAGGCGGAGAAGTGGAGCCGAGTCCATGATCAGATCAGCCATGATCTTATTGAATGGCGGAGCAGGCTCGAGGGGCCTTATGGCCTACTCCTGTTCCTATTTATGATGTTCTTATAAGTATTGAATTCGTGCATTCTTTTCACATTACCAATTAGCTTCCACGAATGAAAGTGTCATAGTTTATATATGCCTGCCCTACTCATATTCGGTTCAGAATAAACTGCATTACTCATTTCAGGTAGCTGTCATGCATTTTTTTTATTGGGAGGAAAAGGTAAAAGAGTAAAATAGAAATTTTAAAAAACACAACACTCAAAAATGAAAAGGAGCAGCAAGTGTATCAACAGGAAAATGTGTTTGAAAATATTTAACAATGTATTAAGTACAACTTCAGTTACTCACCCCTCTGATATACTGCCCACCACTAAAATAAATTAAATATTACCATCGGGAATGGAAACTACAACCAAGAAGCAAACTGGATGCAAGATGAACAAGTGGGACATCTGTGATAGAGGACCCCAACATCGCCAAATATCAGAGCAGAAGAAACTCAGGTGCGACAGAACCCAAGCACAACAACTATGATATGCACTGAACTTAACAGGGCCGCTTGGGGCATGAAGCTCAAAAGCATTGACTAGGAAATTCCTCGGAATTGCACCGACTCCGCTGCAGTTACTTTGCCAGAAGTGCGACGATAACCCAGTTCTCTTCGGCGGAATGGCAGCAAATTCAAGGAAGTTCCCAGCCTATAGTGTTTTTATAGTGTATCTCTCTAGAAATTAATAGCAGCATAAGCTAGTTAACAAAAGAGTTGAATTTACACTTGTAGAAATCAAGACGAGATTTCTAATTTATGTGTGCTCCCCCACGCGTAGGGCCGAATTTTCAGCTTTTGGAGAAAATGGTAGCGATATGTGAAACTTACCTTTTTCGCTGGGCTACTGTTTTTAGGCCGAACATTCAGCTTTTACATCTGCGTCAGGGGCGCATCGGTAAGGGAAACGTTGCACAAGTGCTCGTGATACAAAATGCGAGTTTTGGCAACTTTGGTCCAAGGCCTGGAGCGCTGCGAGGGGCGCCTTGGGAGGGGGAGGGGGAAAAAATTCCAAAAAACATTCCAAAATCATTCACAAGACCCGTAACTATCTAATCGCTGCAAAAAAAAATCAAAAACTTTAACTTACTAATACCTGCAAAAAAGGTAATTACCACTGCTGGCAGGGCTGCACAGACAGGTTTGACCTGTTGCTGTTCTGGCCGTGGCGTACGGTGGAGAGAGAGCCGAAACTCGGATGCAAGCACTTCTCCCCAGCGGCACTTGAAAGCGCCGCCGCAAACAGGTACCCGAGAATCCCGCTCGGACTTTGCGACTGGGTTTTCACCACGGAGGGTCAAACCCGGTCGCAAACCTGCCGAAAATCTGGCCCAAGTCCTTCTGACCTGGCCAACATTTATCCCTCAATCACCACCACAAACAAATTATGTGGTCATTATCTCATGTTTGTGGGAGCTTGCTGTGTGCAAATTGGCTGCCACATTTCCTACATTACAACAGTGACTACACTTCAAAAGTACTTCATTAGCTGTAAAGCGCTTTGGGATGTCCTGAGGTTGTGAAAGTTGTTATGGAAATACAAGTCTTTTTTTCTAAACTGGGCAACTCCTTTAAATGGGTTCAATTCTATGAGTTTATTAACTGTAAAACAATTAATGTGTTTCTAATACAGATACTCATACTTCAAAGTTGCAATAATTTCAAAATAACTGTCACCTTCACAGTCCAAAGTGCAGGAAAAAAAGGAATATCACTGGGGGGGAAAAAAACTCATGGGTCTCAGCATTGTATAAGAATTACTATATGCTTGGGGCTTTCTTACTGGTTGTAAGGCAAATGCACTATGTGGTTGAATTTCGAGGGACTGCCTATGATAATACTGATAAGATTGATGCTAGTTTCATTCACTGGTCTATGTTGAGCTAGTGAATCACCCAGGGCTGTACTATGAAACCTGCAATGGGTCTGTGCATGGCTAAAAATAGGAGAAGAGAATAAATAGGTTTCCAGATCACAATCCATTTACTCCTGCTGGAAAGTCAGAAGAAGACAGGATGGAGCTCATCTGGTACCTTCCCAACAACCTGCTGACAAGGTATAAGTTTTCAATTGAAGGCTATTTGGTAAACATATTGGATGGTTGCTAGCACCTGCAGTTCTGCATTTTATCACCCATGACTGAATTTCTTTGGCAGGGGAGTAAATAAGAGAAGAAACAAAACATCGTGCAAAAATAATTTCCACATACCTGGAAACTGATTTTCTACGTGATCTTCATGCAGCGAGAGATTTCTCAGGTCACTTCCCAAAGTGGTGGACAATGCATGGACCAAACACGAGCGAGAAAGGCAAGGCGAAAAAAAGGAGTTGGGGGCATTGGGAAAGTCTAACCATGCTCTGCAGGGGGCAGTTTTATAGACGGATCAATGTTTTTGGCTATCTTTTAGTATTTTTCCCTGTTTATGCCCTTAAAGATATAACTTTCTTTTACATATTTACATTGCCTTGCTTTTTGTCTTGGTATACCTGTCAATAATGCAGGTTTTAGAAAATAAAGCAAAAACAGTTAAAAAGTTTTGAAAGTAACAGGATCAGATTCAAGATTAACAGCTAGCTGGCACACAGATAAATCTTAACTCACCCCTGCATTATAAGATCACAACAAACTACATACTTTGGAACCTGAATGTTTTGTCAAAAGGGGCTGTGATTCTTTCCACTTTAAAGCATCATCATCAGCATCATCATAGGCAATCTTTCGGATTCAAGGATGACTTGTTTCCACTCAAAGTGAGTTCTCAGGTGACTGAGTCGTCCAATGGAGGACCTACAGTCTCTGTCACAGGTGGGGCAGACAGTGGTTGAAGGAAAGGGTGGGTGGGGAGCCTGGGTTGACGCACGCTCATTACGTTGTTCACATTTGGTTTCTGCTTGTTCTCGGCGATGGGACTCAAGGTGCTCAGCACCCTCCCGGGTGGTCATGGGCCAGGGATTCCCAGGAATCAATGGGGATGTTGCACTTTGTCAAGGAGGTTTTGAGGGTGTCCTTGAAGCGTTTCCTCTGCCCACCTGGGGCTCGCTTGCCGAGTCGAAGCTCCACGTAGAACACTTGCTTTGGGAGTCCCATGTCGGGCATGTGGACGATGTGGCCCGCCCAACGGAGCTGATCGAATGTGGTCAATGCTTCGATGCTAGGGATGTTGGCCTGAGCGACAACATTAATGGTGGTGCTTCTGTCCTGCCAATGGATTTGCAGGATCTTGTGGAGGCAGCGCTGGTGGTACTTCTCCAGCGTTTTGAGGTGTCTGCTGTATATAGTCCACGTCTCTAAGCCATGTAGGAGGGCCAGTATCACCACTGCCTTGTCGACTATAAGCTTGGTGCCGGATTTGAAGTCCTGGTCTTCAAACATTCTCTTCCTTAGGAGACCAAAGGCTGCGCTGGCACACTGGAGGCGGTGTTCGACTTCGTCATCAATGTCTGCTCTTGCTGACAGTAGGCTCCAGAGGTATGGAAAATGGTCCACGTTGTCCAAATCCTTGTCGTGGATTTTGATAATCTGGCGGGGGGGGCAGTGCTGTGTGGTGGGGTCAGGTTGGTAGAGGGCCTTTGTCTTCCGGATGTTTAGCGTAAGGCCCATGCTCTCATACGCCTCGGTGAAGGTGTTGATGATGGCTTGGAGTTCGGCCTCCAAGTGTGCGCAGACGCAAGCGTCATCTGCCTACTGTAGTTCAATGACAGAGGATGGGACAACCTTGGATCTGGCTTGGAGGTGGCGGAGGTTGAACAGATTCCCATCTGGTCTATAATTTAGCTCCACTCCAGCAGGGAGTTTGCTAACGGTGAGATGTAGCATTGTAGCAAGGAAGATCGAAAAGAGCATTGGTGCGATGACACAGCCTTGCTTGACCCCGGTCCGGACGTGGATTGGGTCTGTGGTGGATCCATTGGTCAGGATCACGGCTTGCGTGTCATCATGGTAAAGTAACCATGCCTAGATAAGCACCAAGAAGTTTACCGATGCTTTTTGGTGGTTAAACTGCTGAAATGCTTTTGAAGCAGAATATTTAAATGCTTCAATTTAAAAAAAATCCAATTTAGATTTGTTACATTTGTGCTAAAATATGTCTAAAGTGAAGGGCACAAGACTTTTTCTATTTCATCACAGTGTCAGCATTAAGTGAACCATCTCAGTTAAGATCGTAGGATCACAATCACAAGATCAAATAAAGGGCCATCAACCCATTTGATCCAATTCTTTCAGATTATTATTCTTAGAATCTTCTCATTTATGCACTGAGCGGTTTGTGAAATTAGTCCAGTATCTTGGCCCCCCAATGGACATTCCTAGCAACCCAGCTATTGGTAACATTTTATGTTTAAAAAAAGATCTCAACATCTGTCCTAAATTTTTCCTTCACATTCCCCGAACTTCTGCCCTCATCTTGCTGGATTTCTTTCAGAAGAAACCAAATTGAAACTGTCCAATTAATACAAAACCATACAATCAGCAGCGAGAAAGATTTACATCCCATCAGAATTGTTTTTCAAACTTCTACAGTCAACATTCTATAAAGCAGACAAAAGCTCTGTAAAGCTGGTACAACAAAGTTTGAAATTCTGCACTATTATGAAGCTACTAGAGAGAATTGGATTTTTTTAAATCATTTTTTAAAAACAAAAGAAATATATAAAAAGAACTACATCGTCAGGAAATCTAAAGCCTTAACTTTGTCTCTTAACAATAGTATAGTTATCTGGTTAAATACTAGTTTGGTTATGCTGCACATTTTCTTCTATCTGGACCCACTTCATAATAAGATTACAGAGTACTAAAAGTCCTTAATGCCATATAAATCACAGTGCAGAAAGAAACCATTCAGCCCATTCTGTGCCTGTTCTCTGAAAGAGTTATCCACTTTGTCTCATTCCTCTGACCCTTCTCCAAATGCAATATTCTTTATTTTCAAATGTATATCCACTTCTCGTTTAAAAGCGATTGTGGATTCTGGTCGAGAAATCCGCATCTTAACAAGCCTTTGAGTAATAAAATAATCCCGACTTCCCCCTTCATTCATTTGGTGATGACCTTGAATTTATGGCCTCCATAGAAACATAGAAAATAGGTGCAGGAGTAGGCCATTCGGCTCTTCAAGCCTGCACCACCATTCAATAAGATCATGGCTGATCATCACCTCACTATCCCTTTCCTGCTTTCTCTCCATACCCCTTGATCCCTTTATTTAGCCGTAAGGGCCATATCTAACTCCCTCTTGAATATATCCAATGAACTGGCATCAACAACTCTCTGCGGTAGAAAATTCCACAGGTTAACAACTCTGTGAAGAAGTTTCTCCTCATCTCGGTCCTAAATAGCTTACTCCTTATCCTTAGACTGTGTCCCCTGGTTCTGGACTTCCCCAACATCGGAAATATTCTTCCTGCATCTAACCTGTCCAGTCCCATCAGTATTTTATGTATTTCTATGAGATCCCCTCTCATTCTTCTAAACTCCAGTGAATACAGGCCCAGTTGATCCAGTCTCTCCTTACATGTCAGTCCTGCCATCCCGGGAATCAGTCTGGTGAACCTTTGCTGCACTCCCGCAATAGCAAGAACGTCCTTCCTCAGGTTAGGAGACCAAAACTGAACACAATATTCCAGGTGTGGCCTCACCAAGGCCCTGTACAACTGCAGTAAGACCTCCCTGCTCCTATATTCAAATCTGCTGGCTATGAAGGCCAACATGCCATTTGCCTTCTTCACCACCTGCTGTAACTGCATGCCAACTTTCAATGACTGATGTACCATGACACCCAGGTCTCGTTGCACCTCCCCTTTTCCTAATCTGTTGCCATTCAGATAATATTCTGCCCTCGTGTTTTTGCCACCAAAGTGGATAACCTCATATTTATCCACATTATACTGCATCTGCCATGCATTTTGCTCACTCACCTAACTTGTCCAAGTCACCCTGCAGCCTCTTAGCATCCTCCTCGCTGCTCACACCACCACCCAGCTTAGTGTCATCTGCAAACTTGGGAGATATTAAACTCAATTCCTTCATCTAAATCATTGATGTATATTGTAAATAGCTGGGGTCCCAGCACTGAGCCCTGCGGCACCCCACTAGTTACTGCCTGCCATTCTGAAAAGGACCCGTTTATCCCGACTCTCTGCTTCCTGTCTGCCAAACAGTTCTCTACCCACGTCAATACATTACCCCCAATACCATGTGCTTTAATTTTGCACACCAATCTCTTGTGTGGGACCTTGTCAAGAGCCTTTTGAAAGTCCAAATACACCACATCCACTGGTTCTCCCGTGTCCACTCTACCAGTTACATCCTAAAAAAATTCTAGAAGATGTGTCAAGCATGATTTCCCTTTCATAAATCCACGCTGACTGGGCTGATCCTGTCACTGCTTTCCAAATGCGCTGCTATTTTATCTTTACTAATTGATTCCAACATTTTCCCCACTACTGATGTCAGGCTAACCGGTCTATAATTCCCCGTTTTCTCTCCCCCTCCTTTTTTTAAAAAGTGGTGTTACATTAGCTACCCTCCAGTCCACAGGAACAGATCCAGAGTCAATAGACTGCTGGAAAATGATCACCAATGCATCCACTATTTCTAGGGCCACTTCCTTAAGTACTCTGGGATGCAGACTATCAGGCTCTGGGGATTTATCGGCCTTCAATCCCATCAATTTCCCTAACACAATTTTCTGACCAATAAGGATTTCCTTCAATTTCTCCTTCTCACTAGGCCCTCTGTCCCCTAGTATTTCCGGAAGGTTATTTCTGTCTTCCTTAGTGAAGAAAGAACCAAAGTATTTGTTCAATTGGTCTGCCATTTCTTTGTTCCCCATTTTAAATTCAACTGATTCTGATTGCAAGGGACCTATGTTTGTCTTCACTAATCTTTTTTTCTTCACATATCTATAAAAGCTTTTGCAGTCAGTTTTTATGTTCCCAGCAAGCTTCCTCTCATACTCTATTTTCCCCCTCCTAATTAAACCCTTTGTCCTCCTCTGCTGAATTCTAAATTTCTCCCAGTCCTCAGGTTTGCTGCTTTTTCTGGCCAATTCTTCTTTGGATTTAACACTAGCTTTAATTTCGCTTGTTAGCCATGGTTGAGCCACCTTCCCAGTTTTATTTTTACTCCAGACCAGGATGTACAACTGTTGAAGTTCATCCATGTGATCTTTAAATGTTTGCCATTGCCTAGCCACCATCAACCCTTTAAGTATCATTCGCCAGTCTATTCTAGCCAGTTCACGTCTCATACCATCGAAATTACCTTTCTCTAAGTTCAGGACCCTAGTCTCTGAATTAGCTGTGTCATTCTCCATCATAATAAAGAATTCTACCATATTATGGTCACTCTTTCCCAAGGGGCCTCACACAACAAGATTGCTAATTAGTCCTTTCTCATTACACATCACCCAGTCTAGGATGGCCAGCCCTCTAGTTGGTTCCTCGACATATTGGTCTAGAAAACCATCCCTAATACACTCCAGGAAATCCCCCTCCACCGTATTGCTATCAATTTGGTTAGCCCAATCTATAAGTAGATTAAAGTCGCCCATGATAACTGCTGTACCCTTATTGCATGCATCCTTAATTTCTTGTTTGATGCTGTCCCCAACCTCACTACTACTGTTTGGTGGTCTGTACACAACTTCCACCAGCGTTTTCTGCCCTTTGGTATTTCGCAGCTCTACCCATACAAATTCCACATCATCCAAGCTAATGTCCTTTCTTACTATTGCGTTAATTTCCTCTTTAACCAGCAACGCTACCCCACCTCCTTTTCCTTTGTCTATCCTTCCTGAATGTTGAATACCCCTGGATGTTGAATTCCAAGCCTTGGTCACCTTGGAGCCATGTCTCCATAATACCAATTATATCATATTTGTTAATAGCTGCCTGCGGTTAATTCCTCCACCTTATTACGAATACTCCTGACATTGAGGCACACAGCCTTCAGGCTTGTCTTTTTAAACACACTTTGCCACTTTAGAATTTTACTGTCATGTGGCCCTTTTTGATTTTTGTCTTGGGTTTCTCTGCCCTCTACTTTTACTTTTCTTCTTTCTATCTTTTGCTTCTGCCCCCATTCTACTTCCCTGTCTCCCTACATAGGTTCCCATCCCCCTGCCATAGTAGTTTAACCCCTCCCCAACAGCACTAGCAAACACTCCCTCTAGGACACTGGTTCCGGTCCTGTCCAGGTGCAGACCGTCCGGCTTGTACCGGTCCCACCTCCCCCAGAACCGGCTCCAATAGCCCAGGAATTTGAATCCCTCCCCCTTGCACCATTCCTCAAGCCACGTATTCATCTGAGCTATCCTGCTCTCACTAACACGTGGCACTGGTAGCAATCCTGAGATTACTACCTTTGAGGTCCTACTTTTTAATTTAACTCCTAACTCCCTAAATTCAGCTTGTAGGACCTCATCCCATTTTGTACCTATATGCACTACGACAACTGGCTGGTCACCCTCCCCCTCCAAAATGTCCTGCAGCCGCTCCGAGCCATCCTTGATCCTTGCACCAGGGAGGGAACATATCATCCTGGCATCTCGATTGCGGCCACAGAAATGTCAATCGATTACCCTTACAATAGAATCCCCGACCACTATAGCTCTCCCATTCTTTTTCCTGCCCTTCTGTGCAGCAGAGCCACCCACAGTGCCATGAACTTGGCTGCTGCTGCCCTCCCCTGGTGAATCATCCCCCCCAACAGCACCCAAGGCGGTGTATCTGTTTTGGAGGTGGATGACCGCAGGGGACCCCTGCACTACCTTCCTTCCACTGCTCTTCCTGATGGTCACCCATTCCCTATCTACCCGAGTAACCTTTAGCTGTGACGTGACCAACTCACTAAACGTGCTATTCACGATATCCTCAGCATTGTGGATGCTCCAGAGTGAATCCATGCGCAGCTCCAGTGCCGCAATGCGGACTGCCAGGTGCTGCAGCAGGATACACTTCCTGCACATGTAGTCGTCAGGGACACTGGAAGCGCCCGAGTTCCCACATAGCACAGGAGGAGCATGACATGGGTCTGGGCTCTCCTGACATGACTTCACCCTTAAGTTAACTTAATTTGACAACAATGCCAAAGGTTACCTACTGATAAAGGAAAAGAAAATGAAGAAAAACTATTCACCAATCACCAGCCAATCACTTACCCCCTTGGCTGTGACGTCACCCTTCGATTACTTTTTGCTTGTTTTTTGCCTTAGTGAGTCGTCGAGGAGGTGGCGCACGAGTCTGGGGAGGCCTACAAAGGCCCAACAGTCGTAGGGCAGCGGTGAGTCGTCGAGGAGGCGGTGCGGGACTCCGGGGAGGCCTACAAAGGCCCAACAGTCGGAGGGCAGCTGTGAGTCGTCGAGGAGGCGGTGCGGGATTCCGGGGAGGCCTACAAAGGCCCAACAGTCGGAGGGCAGCGGTGAGTCGTCGAGGAGGCAACGCGGGAGTCCGCGGTGCAGGACTCCGGGGAGGCCTACAAAGGCCCAACAGTCGGAGTGCAGCGGTGAGTCGTCGAGGAGGCGCGCGGGAGTCCGGGGAGGCCTATAAAGGCCCAACAGTCGGAGGAGCAGTGGTGAGTCTTCGAGGAGGCTAGCTGGTGCAGAGAGAAGGCAAAAAAGCAAAAATAAATCAAAGGGTGATGTCACCGCCAAGGGGGTAAGTGATTGGTGAGTAGTTTTTCTTCTTTTTCTTTTATCAGTCGGTAACCTCCAGTTACCAACTCACCAACCAGTGGAAATTGTTTTTCCTGATTTACTTTGTCAAAACCTCTATTTGATCTCCACTTAACCCTCTTTATTCTAATGAATCAAGGCCCAGTTTCTCCACTCTTTTCTCATAACAAAAACTCTTCATCCTTGGCATCATCTGTGAACTTCTTTTGCACCCTCTCCATGGTCCTGACAACCTTTCTAAAGTAAGTTGCCCAAAACTGCACAAAACATTCTATTTGCATCCTAACCAATGATTTGTATACATTTACCATCACCTATTACCTTTTGTACAATATGCCCCTAACCATGATCCTAGACACATTTTTACAGCTTTACCAACTTCTCCTGCTTGTACCTGAATCACTAAGTTTCGCTGCTCCTCTATTGCTTTTAAAGTTTGACCACTTTTGTCCTCTGTGCTTCCTCTTCTACCCAAAATGTATCATCTCATCTTTCTCTAAATTAAATTTCATCAGGCATCTAGCTGTCCAAATTATTAATTTGTCCATGTCCTTCATAAGTTGCTTATAATCCTCTTCACTGTAAACCAGGTTCCCTATTTTTGGGATGTCTGCAAGTTTTGATATTGTGCCTTCTCTATCGAAGTCCAGATCACCCATACTGTTTTTACCTATTTTATCGGGGCAAGTTTTTTTTTATTCGTTCATGGGATCTGGGCACGCTGGCAAGGCCAGCATTTATTGCTCATCCCTAATTTCCCTTAAGAAGATGGCAGTGAGCCATCTATATTTAAGGTGGAGATACAGATTTCTGAGTAATAAGGGAGTGAAGGGTTATGGGGAGCGGGCAGGAAAGTGGAGCTGAGCCTAAGATCAGATCAGCTTTGCTCTTATTGAATGGCAGAGCAGGCTTGAGGGGCCAAATAGCCTTCTCCTATTTTTTATGTTCTTATATTCTTGAACTGCTGCAGTCCGTGTGGTGAAGGTACTCCCACAGTACTGTTAGGGAGCGAGTTCCAGAATTCTGACCCAATGGCGATATACTTCCAGGTGAGGATGGCATGTAACTTGGAGAGGAACGCAGAGGGGTTGTGTTCCCATGTGCCTGCTGCTCTTGACCTTCTAGGGGATAGGTGCCATGAGTTTGTGAGGTGCTGCCGAAGAAGCCTTGGCAAGTTGCTGCAGTGCATCTTGTAGATGGTACACACTGCAGCCACGGTGCGCCAGTGGTGGAGGGAGTGAATGTTTAAGGTGGTGGATGGGGTGCCAATCAAGCGAGCTGCTTTGCTCTAGATGGTATCGAGCTTCTTGAGTGTTGCTGGAGCTGCACTTATCCAGGAATGTGAACAATATTCCATCACACTCCTGACTTATGCTTTGTAGATGGTGGAAAGACTTTGGGGAGTCAGGTGGTGAGACACACGCTGCAGAATACCCAGCCTCTGACCTGCTCTTGGTGCCACAGTATTTATGTGGCTGGTCCAGTTAAGTTTCTGGTCAATGGTGACCCCTAGGATGTTGACAGTGGGGGATTTGGCGATGGTAATGCCGTTGAATGTCATGAGGTGGTGGTTAGATTCTTGTTTGTTGGAGATAATCCTTGCCCGGCACTTGTGTGGTGCGAATGTAACTTGCCACTTATCAGCCCAAGCCTGAATGTTGTCCAGGTCTTGCTGCATGCGGGCATGGACTGCTCCATTATCTGAGGAGTTGCGAATAGCACTGAACACTGTGCCGTCATCAGCAAACATACCCATTTCTGACCTTATGATGGAGGGAAAGTCACTGATGATGGTTGGGCCGAGGACACTGTCCTGAAGAAATCCTGCAGCGATGTCCTGGGACTGTGATGATTGACCTCCAATCACCACAACCATCTTCCTTTGTGCTAGGTATGACTCCAGCCAGTGGAGAGTTCCCACTGACTTCAGTTGTACTAGCGCTCCTTTATACCACACTCGGTCAAATGTTGCCTTGATGCCAAGGGCAGTCACTTTTGCCTCACCTCTGAAATTCAGTTCATTTGGCCATGTTTGGACCAAGGCTGTAATGAGGTGGCATACAAACTAGGCATCGGTGAGCAGGTTATCGGTGAGTAAGTGCCACTTGATAACACTGTCAATGACACCTTCCATCAATTTCCCGATGATTGAGAGTAGACTGATGGGGCAGTAATTGGCCGAATTGAATTTGTCCTGGTTTTTGTAGACAGGACATACCTAGGCAGTTTCCCATTGTCGGATAGATGCCAGTGTTGTAGCTGTACTGGAACAGCTTGGCTAGAGGCATGGTTATTTCTAGAGCACACGTCTTCAGCACGACAGCTGGGATGTTGTCGGGGGCCATAGCCAGTGCGTTAAGCCGTTTCTTGATATCACGTGGAGTGAATTGAATTGGCTGAAGATTGGCTTCCGTGATGGTGGGGACCTCAAGAGGTTGTCGATATGGATTATCTACTTGGCACATCTTGCTGAAGATGGTTGCAAACACTTGCACCCGCGTGCTGGGCTCTGCCATCATTGAGGATGGGGATATTCATGGAACCTACTTCTCCAGTTAGTTGTTTAATTGTCCACCACCATTCACGACTGAATGTGGCAGGTCTGCAGTTTTGATTTGCTCCCTTGATTGTTGGATCGCTTAGCTCTGTCTACAGCATGCTGCTTTCGGTTATTTAGCATGCATTGCAGCTGCACCTGTGTTGCAGCACCCCCAGGTTGGCACCTCATTTTTAGATACACCTGGTGCTGCTCCTGACACACACTTCTGCACTCCTCATTGAACCAGGGTTGGTTCCCTGGCCGGATGGTAATGATAGACTGAGGGATAGGCCAGGCCATCAGGTTACAGATTGTGGTGGAACACAAATCTGCAGCTGCTGATGGCCCACAGCACTGCATGGATGCCAGTACTGAAGCCACCAGACCTATACCAATTAGCACGATGGTAGCGCCACACAACATGATGGAGAGTGTCCTCAGTGTGAAGACGGGACTTCGTCTCCACAAGGATTGTGCGGGGGGGGCGGGGGGGGAATCATTGCTACCAATCGTGTCATGGACAGATGCATTTTCGACTAGACTGGTGAAGACGAAGTCAAGTAGGTTTTTCCCTCATGTTGGTTCTCTCACCAAATGCCGCAGGCCCAGTCTGGCAGCTATGTACTTCAGGACTCGGTCAGTTCGGTCAGTAGTGGTGCTACCGAGCCACTCTTGATGGGCATGGAAGTCCCCCGCACAAAGTCCATTCTGTGTCCTTACTACCCCTCAGTGCTTCTTCCAAGTGGTGTTGAACATGAAAGAGTACTGATTCATCAGCTGAGGGAGGGCGGTAGGTGGTAATCAGCAGGACGCTTCCTTGTCCATGCTTGACCTGAAGCCATGAGACTTCATGGGATCCAGAGTCAATGTTGAGGACTCCCAGGGTCACTCCCTCCCGACTGTATACCACTGTATCGTAACCCCTGGTGGGTCTGTTCAGCCAGTGGGACAAGACATACCTAGGGATGGTGATGGAGGCGCCTGGGACATTGTCTGAAAGGTATGGTTCTGTGAGTATGACTATGTCAGGCATGACGAGTCTGTGGGACAGCTCTCCCAATTTTGGTACAATTCCCCGGATGTTGGTGAGGAGGACTTTGCAGGGTCGACGGTGCTGTGTGTGCTATTGTCATGTCCATAGCCAATGCCGAGGTGGATGACATATGGACATCCAGTTATATTCTTCTTGTAGTTTCTCGTAGCAGTTTGTTAAAACTGGGTGACTTGCTAGGCCATTTCAGAGGGCAGTTAAGAGTCAACCATATTGCTGTGGATCTGGAGTCACATATAGATCTGACTAGGTAAGGACATCAGATTTCCTTCCCCGAAGGGCATTAGTGAACCATATGGGTTTTTACGACAATCCGATAGTTTCATGGTCACCATCACTGATTCTGACCAACAGATCCAATTCATGTACGGACTAGGGTTAAGCAAGGCTGTCTCATCGCACCAACACTCTTCTCGATCTTCCTTGCTGCAATGCTCCATCTTACCCGCAGTAAGCTCCCCGCTGGAGTTGAGCTAATCTACAGAACAAATGGGAATGGTTCAACCTCCGTCGCCTGCAGACCAGATCCACGGTCGTCCCATCCTCTCATTGAATTACAGTATGCAGATGAGACTTGTGTCTGCGCACACTCGGAGGCCGAACTCCAAACCATCGTCAACACCTTCACCGTAGTGTACGAGAGCATGAGCCTTACACTAATATCCAAGACAACGGTCCTCTGCCAATCTGCCCCCGCCACATAGTACTGCCCCCCGATTATCAAAATCTACTATGATGCCTTGGACTACATGTACCATTTTCCACACCTCGGGAGCCTACTGTCAAACAAGAACAGATGTCGATAACTAGGTCCAACACCGCCTTCAGTGTGCCAGCGCAGCCTTCAGTTGCCTGAGGAAGTGTGTTTGAAGACCAGGATCTCAAACCCGGCACCAAGCTCATGGTCTACAGAGCAGCAGTGATACCCGCCCTCCTTGTTCTTATGTTCCTATATGCTTCAGAGACATGGACTATATACAGCAGATACATCAAAGCACTGGAGATGTACCACCAATGCTGCCTCCGCAAGATCCTGCAAATCCATTGGCAGGATAGGCGCACCAACATCAGTGTTCTTGCTCAGGCCAACATCCTCAGCATCGAAGCATTGACAACACTCGATCAGCTCCTATGGACGGGCCACGTCGTCCGCATACCCGATACTCCCAAAACAAGCTTCCTACTCGGAGCTCCGACATGGCAAACAAGCCCCAGATGGGCAGAGGAAACACTTCAAGGACATCCTCAAGGCTTCCTTGAAAAAGTGTCACATCCCCACCGACACTGGGAATCCCTGGCCCAAGACCGCTCAAAATGGAAGAGAAGAATCCGGGAAGGCGCCAAACACCTCGAGTCTCTTCGCCGAGAGCAAGCGGAGACCAACGCAAACAACGGAAGGAGCGCACGACAACCCAAGCACCCCAACCAACCGACCCTTTAACCAATGTCCCGTCTGCCCCACCTGTGACAGAGATTGTAGGTCCTGCATCGGACTCATCAGTCAGCTGAGAACTCATTTTTAGTGTCGACTCCGAGGGACTGCCTAAGAATAATAATTATTGATTCTAGCTTTTTATTCCAGATATATTTAATGAACTAAATTAAAATTCCCCCGCTGTCGTCGTGGGATTTGAACTCGTGTCTCTGGCTCATTAGTTCAGGCCTCTGGATTACTAGTAGAGTACCATTACCACTATGCTATTGAAATATAACCGGAGTTATCTTCCTATCTCATTGGAAATGTGTTTTTCCTAGTCAGTTTTAAGTTTTCAAATCTTCTCCATTTCAAACTTAATTATGTTACGGTCGCTGATTCCTAGACATTCACCCACTGTTACTTGCTCCATTTCATTTGCTAGAACTAGACCCAGAGGTGTGCCTCTTGCCTTGTTGAATTAAAAACATACTAGATCTAGAAAGCAGCCCTAGACATAGTGTAGCAAATATCCACTTCTTTATAATTTACATTAATCTTACCCCAATCTATCTCTGGAAAGTTAAGTCAAACACTGTTATGTTCCTACATTCTCCAATTTGTCTGCATATCTTTTCCTCTATTTCTTTTCCAATGATTAACGGTGTATAATATATTTCCAGTGGAGCAACAGTTCCCATCCTCATCCTTAAATCTAACCAAAAAGATTCAGCTTGTGTACCATCCCCATATCTCGAATGCTGTAATGGATTCTCTGATCAACACTGCCACCCCTTCTCCCTTTTTTCCTACTCTATCCTCTATCTACTCCACAAATGTTCAGTTCCCAGTCTTTCCCTGTCCAAAGCCTAAGCTACATCTCTGTTGGGGTTATTATATCATATTCTTCCACACAATGTGTGTCTCTGGCTGACCCGTTTTATTCACAATCCTTTGTGCATTTACGTGCAACTCAAACCTCCCTCTGTCCATTTGGCTATATTATTAATTTTACTCCCTCCTCTTTCTGTTTGCTTTTCTCTTATCTTTGCAATAGTCTTTGTCTCGTTCACAGTTTCCTCGTCAACAACTTACATTTATATAGGATCTTTAATGTAGTAAAACATCCCAAGGTTCTTCACAGGAGCGTTATCAAACAAAATTTAACACCGAGCCATACAAGGAGATAATAGGGCAGATGACCATAAGCTTGGTTAAAGAACTAAATTTTAAGGAGCGACTTAAAGGAGGAAAGAGAGGTAGAGAAGTTAAGGAAGGGAGTTCCAGAGCTTAGGGTTTTGGCAGCTGAAGGCGGTCAATGGTGGAGCAATTAAAAGTGGGGATGCGCAGGAGGCCAGAACTGGATGAGCGCAGAGATCTCGGAGGGTTGTAGGGCTGGAGAAGGTTACAGAGATAGGGAGGCCATGGAGGGATTTGAAAAGGATGAGAATTTTAAAATCAAGGTGCTGCTCAACCGGGAGTCAATGTAGATCAGCAACAGAATTTTGTGCGAGTTAGGATATGGGCAGCAAAGTTTTGGAAGAGCTTAAGTTTATGGAAGGTGGAAGGTCTAATCAATATTTATTTGGAGGAAATTTCTGCTCATCCAGTACTGGATGGTGGTCAAGCAGTCTAACAATTTAGAAACAGTGATGGTGAGGTAGAGCTGGGTGTCGTCCACATACATGTGGAAACTGACTATGTGTTATCGTATGATGTCGCCGAGGGGCGGGAAGTGGATGAAAAATAAGAGGGTGCCAAGGATAGATCCTTGGGAGATGTATACATAGAAGAGAAGCTATTGCAGGTGATTCTCTGGCTACAACTAGGATAAGAATGGAAATAGGCGAGTGTAGTTTCACCCAGCTGGACGACAGAGAAGAGGTGTTGGAGGAGGATGGTGTGGTCAACCATGTTGAAAGCTGCAGACAGATCAAGAAGGGCGAAGAGGGATAGTATACCACGGTCACAGCCTCTGTATTTAAAGTGAATATTGGCACATCCTAAATGACATTTTCATTCAGTTGATTGCTCACTTGTGAAAGTCCTTTAAAGTTTGCTATCACTGAGTCATCAGTTCATATTTACTCAGCCACCAATGTAGCCAATATATTCATGTGCCAATATAAGAAATGCTCCTATATTTAGGAGCTATGATGGTTTTCTTGTTACACCAAATGCAATTTTATGGTTGTATTGTCTAATAGTAGATCTCAAAGCAATTTAAAATGCTCTTATTGTCTTGTGCTTTCTTAATTCTCTGTCCCATTCCAAGAAGAACGTGTTCACTCCCACACTGAACACCAATTAACAGTAGTTTTTTTAGTGAAGTACGGCCTACAACAGATTGAAAAAAAAAATACATTGGACAACATCTATTATGGGCACATGTCACGTACCATTTTCACTATTTCAGGATAGGCTTGTTCAAGAAGCACACCTCTATTTGAGGTGAGGAAATCCACCAATTCATTCAGGGTTGCTCTTTTGACCTCTTTGCTCTTTAGGTCTGAAACAGAGTCCATGAAATCAAAAATCACACAGCACTGCTGGAGTTTCTGACAGAAGAGGTCATGCTGTTCCGCATTTGGAGCATCTGTAGAAAGAGGAAAATATATATACTAAGTTTAGCATTTTGGCATTTAACCTTTTCTCTGAAAAACCTGTAACAACCACGTGTTTACATTTGGTCCTTTACTGGCAGCCCTTTTGGATTTCAATTCACAAGTCATGACAAAGCGCAAAAATTTCAGCCACTGTTTTGCAAACACTTTTTGTAGTCAGTGCCAATACCTATTTGACCAAGGCGAAGATAAACCTTGCAAATAACTTCACTATTTTAAAGGGGCAGGAAAATCTAAAAGGATTACTTTTAGTTCAAATTGCTCTCCCATTTTGTAGTAGAAAAAAAAATCTACAAGGATCTTAATTTACTTATTTTTTTTAAAAGCATAACATTTTCTGAACTGCGCTTTCTGAATTTAGGGAACATAGGAACAGCAGTACACCATTCAACCTCTCAAGCCTTTCAATTAGATCCAATTGTGGCACATCTAATGCCTTGTACCAATTTAACATTGCATCCTTATTTTTATATTTAATGCCCCATGTTTAAAAAAACAAAGGATTCTCTGCCTTTTTATGGACTTAGCTATTTCCACTAACCTTTAATGACCCTGTAAATATTTATCGGCAAGAGACTCTGAACTAAATACATTTTACCCACTTAACAGCCCTATTATTCGAATTCCAGATACCCTTTACTACTATACAAACTTCAGAATAGTTCTGCATTCGGGGCTGCAATCCATGCATGCAAACACTTTCTAGAAACAGTATTATTGTGTGCAATCAACATGTGAATTCCACGATAATCAAAACCTCATGCATACTCCCTGAGAACTTGGTGCAAATCCTATTAGACAGAGCAAAGGAATTAATGACTTCTTAGAGCCATTTGTGAGCCAGAACTTAGACCATACCTCAACAAAGAGTGTAAATGATCAAATTTGATTTGACAAGCACAAGGAAATACTAAATCTAAGATTCAGAAAAACAAAAAATGCCTACTAAAGGCACAGACTAGTGTCCAAAGAACTGCTTCACAATGACCTCATTTACATTCATTATACTGCTCCTCTAAAAGTCTGAACAATCTGGGCTAAAAATTGAATTGCCCCGAAAACTGGCACGGGATCACGACACGCCATCAACCACGCCCATTCGATCCGATGCAAGCAACACGCAAACTTTGTGTTGCATGGTCATTTACATGATTGCAGCGTGCAGCCCAGTGCTGAACATGCTGCTGAGTGGCTGCACGCTCAGCAGGGGGCCGAGGTTTGTGCAAGGCTAGCACCAATTAAAGCAAACCTGCACCTCTCAATGGGGAGATGCAGTTTGATGGGTGCTGGAAGTCATTCCATAGTGAGTTTGACCTGGCAAAGAAACAGGAATGGCACAACATGCCAGACACAGGGCTCCAAGGATTTCCGACGCAGCACTTGAGGCCTTAGTGCAGGGGTGGACAGGCGCAGAGGGGTCTTGTATCCGTGGGGGTCAGGCCCTCCAGACAATGCAAAGGCAGTGGGAACAGATAGCCATGGAAGTAAATTCAAACAGTGTTGCCCCGAGGACCTGGATGCAGTGCTGAAAGAAGTTCAATGACCTCGCACGAGTGGTCAAGGTCAGTGAATGCATCTTTAAATACCATATCCTACCAAATGCACAAGCCTCACATACTGCTCAATACACCACACCTTCATCACTCATCTACCAACAATCCATAACAATCATGACTCATACCTCACATTCATATGCTCCACCTCACCCTCGCACACTTACCATAAATGTTCCCCTTAAGTTGCATGGCCGCGCGACTCTGGAGCTCCCGCGCAGCCGGTTCACCAGCTTTTAAAGGGAAAAACCACACATGCGTGGAATTTTGAATGGGCCGTCTAGGCTGTTAAAGGGCCATCAAAAAATTAGAGGGAACATTGCTTACTACTGCTACAAGCCTCACACCCACATCTCATAGCTTGCACACATTGCAAGCTATTCAACCATGACATGCATATTAAAAAAAACACATTGTACCACACTCACTGACACACTTCACTCTCTCTTGCAGGAGGTGGTGCACAACCACAGGCTGCAGCAGCTAACCTGAGGGGGACAGGGGTGCCTGCATATCCTAATGCCGGTGGAGGAAACAGTGCTTGCCATTATTGGAGCGGCCATGAGTGAGCCCGTGGCCAACGGCAGGGCTGAAAGCATTGAAGATTACAGTATGCTCTTACCTAATCCTCCTTTTCACATCCTACTTTCCCCTCATCCCACAATCTCATCTCATTTACAAGTTGCACATGGTGGAAGCATGCATCTCTTGGTTTATCCTGTCCCCTCACCACAACTCTGCACCTTTCTCTTTTCAGACACCCAAGCACTCATCCTCGTTTACAAATCACTCCATGGCCTCACCCCTCCCTATCTCTAATCTCCTCCAGCCGCACAAACCCCCGAGATGTCTGCGCTCCACTAATTCAGCCCTCCTGAGCATCCCTCAACTATTGGTGGTGATGCCTTCTGTTGCCGAGACCCCAGGCTCTGGAGCTCCCTGCCTAAACCTCTCCGCCTCTCTACCTCTCATTCCAGCTTCAATACATTCCTTAAAACATACCTCTTTGACCAGTCATCTGCGCTAATTTCTACTTATGCGGTTCGGTGTCAAATTTTTATCGCATAATACTCCTGTGAAACATCTTGGGACGTTTCACTATGTTAAAGGCGCTATATAAATACAAGTTGTTGTTGTTCTAGGCCCAGAGCTGCTCGAGGTCGTCCTGCAAGTCCATCTGTAGTCCCCCCAACTGAAAGTCAGCAGCCTTCCACCAGTCATGCTGCAGCCACTGGGTTAGCACGGTCCAAGAGCTCTAGGACAGGCAAAGGCACTTGCAAGACACACACTAAGGGAATCCATAAAAGAGTGATTAGTTGATTTTGTTATGTAATATTGGATGGATTGATTATAAATTGGTTTGGAATGTTTGTTTTGTGGTGGCTTTTATTGTGGCATTGTGGCCAAGAGGAGGCTGTGATGATCCGTAACTGAGGGAAGGTAAGATGTGACTGTGGGTGAATGGGGTTGCATTCTCTGGCACCGCAGTCAGATCAGTTGTTCTTGTGCAACCCAGTCAGTAAGAGGCCGGTCTTGGTTATCTCTGCCCCCCAGGTCCTCCTCCTCAGCTCTTTGCTGCATAAGTGGTGGCAAGGACTGTGCCCTCATGATGGCGAGGTTGTGCAGCATGCAGCAGACGACAACAAATCTTGAGATGTACTCTGGTGAGTACTGTAGGTTTCCTCCAGAGTGATCCAGGCAGCAGAAGCATTGTTTCAGGACCCCAATGATCGACTTGATCACATTCCGTGTGGCAGCATGGCTTTCATTATATACATGCTGTCCACGTGTGGTTAGGTTACACACCATGAGCCAGGTGGTCAGCGGATAGCCCTGGTCATCCAGTAGTCACCCTCTGGGTGGCGTGGCGGATCAAATGTAGATGGAATGGTGGACTGTTGCAGAATGAAGAAATCATGGCCGCTGCCAGGATACTGAGCATTGAGTTGCATGATGCATTGAGTGTGGTCGCACACCAGCTGGACATTGAGGGGGTGAAATCGCTTCCGGTTGCGGTACATCGGAGTTCACATGCGACGCCCACAGAGCAACATGTCAATGACACCCTGCACCATGGGGAACCCTGCTATCCTGACAAAGCTGTGTACTTGTTCTGCCTGCTTCTCTCTGACAAGAGAGAATGAAATGCATTCACCTCTCTTTGCATATAGAGCCTCAGTGACCTCCCTTATGCAACGGTGAACTGTAAGATGTTGCAAATGTTGACTGCTCCAGCCTGGAATGAGCCAGACTAATAAAAGTTCATGGCAACGCTCACCTTTACAGCCACTGGCAATGTTGTCCTCTTCCTGCTTTGAGGCTACAGTTCTGCTGTAACAGATGGTGGCAGATTTCAGTGAGCACCTCTTCAGTGAAGCGGAGACGTCGCATGCACTGTTCCTCGCTGAGGTCGAGGTAGGAAAAGTGCTCCCTACAGACCCTGCGTGGATATGGCCTCCTGCAGGGAGCCTTTCTCCCCCCTCCTCGTCCTTGAGCAGCTTGTCCTCCTGTGTTGCCTCTGCTCATTCATGCCAAGGGGGATACAAACTACAGCACCCATGTCGGAGAGCAACTGGTCTGAGCAGAAGGCTTGAAGTAACCTGCCACGCCAGTCCCTTGAAACTTCAACTTCAAATAAGACACCAAACCAAGAAACACCATCTCCAAACTCACCAAGAGCTAGTAGAAATCAATCAATCAGCAACTAACCCGAGAGCAGGTGATGATCCTTCAAATAGCGCTGGTGGGGAGGGGGCTTCCTGCTGCTGAATACATATTCAGCTGGAGGAAATCAGGAGAGCGTTAGCCCCAACACTGAGGTTGAAAACAGCAGCGCACGCTGCTTGACATCACGAACTGTGTACTCTCGATACTTCTGGCGCACGGTCCCTGCACTGAAGCAAACGACCTCACTAAAAGTGTGCAGCATCTGTAGCGCTGATAAATCAGGCACTACAGACCAAATTTCTAGGCCTTGATCTTTTTAAACATAATTGTATAGACAAGTATTTTTCAAACTTTTCTATCTGGGCAATCCCTTGGAAATATACATTTGGGCACCACATCCTAATTTCCAAAAGGCTATCTTTGCAGAAAATACTTTGTATCGGTATATAGCAACAGAAATAGAAAGTAAACAAATATAGATAGAAAATCAGAAATCGGATCCCCTCAGATCCCTAATGTTCTCGGGACCCCAGCTTGCAAACCCGAAACCAAGGCCAAAATTTTCCACTTAGGGCAACTTTTTTTCAACTAATGTTCTGTAATTAGTTTCTGACAGATCAGTGCAACTCTGCAGAGCCCTTTATGAATCAGTATCTAAATAAACGTTCTTATTTTTCAGAGTTGTAATAGTAATTTATATAAAATCAATAAACAGAAAAATGCAATAGCTTACAAACAAGAGAAAAACACAGCATGTGCTCTCAAGCATAACAAAACAATTAATTTGTGTATAAACAAGATTTCCTGTTTTTATTGGAGCATCAACATAAATTTCGAGTGACATTACTTCAGATTTAAAAAAACGCTGTGCCATCTTTAAATTCAATTCATATACATGAACAAATTGACAGAAACTGTTCGTACTCTTCAAAAGTCTCATCAATTCTTGCACATCCTGCTGCATTATGGAAATGATGTATTTAACCAGCATTTAAAGGTTACAAGTTATTATACAGGATACATAATTATGCACATCTAAAACTAGCAATTTTAAAAATTCATTCACAGGATGTGGGCATCGCTGACAAGGCCAGCATTTATTGCCCATCCCTAGTTGCCCGTGAAAAGATGGTGGTGAGCTGCCTTCTTGAACTGCTGCAGTCCGTGTGGCAAAGGTACTCCCACAGTACTATTAGGTAGGGAGTGCCAGGATTTTGACACAGCGACAATGAAGGAACAGCATGATATGGAAGGAGTGAATGTTTATGTTGTGGAGGTGGTGCATAGTGATCAACTGGGCTGCTTTGTCCTTGATGTTGTCGAGCTTCGAGTGTTGTTGAAGCTGCACTGATAACTGATGCTGAATATTTGCACAGCAAACTCTACAGAAATGTAACTCAATGGATTTGTATCGGGAAGTTAGCAGCAATACTACCTTTAGGAAAAAAAAGTCTAAGATTTCTAGGATTCTGTTCTTTATATAAACAAAAAACCAAAATACTGGAAATACACAGTAAGTCAATCAGTGCCAGAAAATAGAAATGACAGGTCAATGCATTGGACATGGACCTTTGGTTGGACACAGATTACAGCACAGAAGGAGGCCATTTCGGCCCATCATGTTGGCCGGCCAACAAGAAGCTATCCAGCCTAATCCCACTTTCCAGCTCTCGGTCCGTAACCCTGCAGGTTACGGCACTTCAGGTGCATATCCAAGTACTTTTTAAAAAGTGGTGAGGGTTTCTGCCTCTACCACCCTTTCAGGCAATGAGTTCCAGAACTCCACAACCCTCTGCGTGAAGAAATATCCCCTCAAGTCTCCTCTAAACCTTCTACCAATTTATGTCCCCTGATTGTTGACCCTTCTAAAAGAAATAGGTCCTTTCTATCCACTATTTCTAGGCCCTCATTTAAACAACTCAATGAGGTCTCCCCTCAGCCTCCTCTGTACCAATGAAAACAAATCCAACCAATCTAATCTGTCCTCATCGTTTAGATTCTCCATTCCCGGCAACATCCTCGTAAATCTCCTTTGTATCCTCTCCAGTGCAATCACATCTTTCCTGGAATATGGTGATCAGAACTGCACACATTACTCCAGCTGTGACCTAACCAATGTTTCATACAGTTCAAGCATAACCTCCTTGCTCTTGTATTCCATGCCTCGGCTAATAAAGGCAAGCATTCCGTATGCCTTCTTAACCACCTTATCTATCTGGCCTACTACTTTCAGGGATCTGTGAACATGCACTCCAAGGTCGCTTTGTTCCTCTACACTTCTCAGTATCCTACCATTTAATGTGTATTCCATTTCCTTGTTAGCCCTCCCCAAATGCATTACCTCACATTTCTCTGGATTAAATTCCATTTGCCACTCTTGTGCCCGCCTGACCAGTTCGCTGATATCTTCCTGCAGTCTGCAGCTTTCTTCTTCATTGTCAACCACACAGCCAATTTTAGTATCATCTGCAAACTTATTTATCATACCCCCTATATTCAAGTCTAGATCATTGATGTATATCACAAAAAGCAAGGGGCCTGGTACTGAGCCCTGCGGAGTCCCATTGGAAACATCCTTCCAGTCGCCCATCAACCATTACCCTTTGCTTCCTGCCTCTGAGCCAATTTTGGATCCAACTCAGTACTGCATTGGAGTGTCAGTCAAGATTATCCGCTCGTCCTAGAATACACAATCTTCTGACTCAGAATGCTACCACAAAGCTAATGCCTCAATGCCATGCTGTGACAATGTCAATCACACTATCTATCCCAACAGTACAACTTCATCAAAGTCTGGTAAAGCACTGTCAAGAGTTTGACACCAGCAAACTCTCCTTTGTTTTATATAGATATATATATATATTTTTTTTTATAAAAAGAGTTAAACCTTTAGGTTCTGATGACGTTGCTCTACCTAAAATGTTACTCTATCTTTCCTCTCTTCAGCTACTGGAGGACCAAATGTGTATTTCTAGCAATTTCTTTTTTTTATTTGTAAACCTGTCTAAATAGAATACCAAACATTCACTGTTGTAATGTAGGAAATGCAGCACCTGATTTGCGTAAATTTTACTGGATTACAATTTTCAATAAAAAAGTCACCATAAGTAAAAAACGGGATGAGGTCCTACGAGAAGAATTTAGGGAGCTTGGAGCCAAATTAAAAAGTAGGACCTCAAAAGTAGTAATCTCAGGATTGCTACCAGTGCCACATAGTAGGAATTGCAGGATAGCTCAGATGAATGCGTGGCTTGAGGAGTGGGGCAGAAGGGAGGGATTTAAATTCCTGGGACATTGGAACCGGCTCTGGGGTAGGTGGGACCAGTACAAACCAGACGGTTTGCACCTGGGCAGGACCGGAACCAATGTCCTAGGGGGAGTGTTTGCTAGTGCTGTTGGGGTGGAGTTAAACTAATATGGCAGGGGGATGGGAACCTATGCAGGGAGGCAGAGAGAAATAAAAGGGAGACAGAAGCAAAAGATAGAAAGAAGAACAGTAAAAGTGGAGGGCAGAGAAATCCAAGGCAAAAAATAAAAAGGGCCACATTACAGCAAAATTCTAAAGGGGCAAAGTGTGTTAAAAAGACAAGCCTGAAGGCTCTGTGCCTCAATGCGAGAAGTATTCGGAATAAAGTGGACGAATTAACTACACAGATAGCAGTTAATGGATATGATGCAATTGGCATCACAGAGACATGGCTCCAGGGTGACCAAGGCTGGGAACTCAACATCCAGGGGTATTCAATATTTAGGAAGAATAGACAGAAAGGAAAAGGAGGTGGGGTGGCGTTACTGGTTGAAGAAGAAATTAATGCAATAGTAAGGAAGGACATTGGTTTGAATGATGTGGAATCGGTATGGGTGGAGCTACGGAATACCAAAGGGCAGAAAACGCTGGTAGGAGTTGTGTACAGACCACCAAACAGTAGTAGTGAGGTTGGGGACAGCATCAAACAAGAAATAAGGGATGTGTGCAATAAAGGTACAGCAGTTATCACAGGCGACTTTAATTTACATATAGATTAGGCTAACCAAATTGGTAGCAATGCGGTGGAGGAGGATTTCCTGGAGTGTATTAGGGATGGTTTTCTTGACCAATATGTCGACGAACCAACTAGAGAGCTGGCCATCCTAGAGTGGGTGATGTGTAATGAGAAGGGACTAATTTGCAATCTTGTTCTGCGAGACCCCTTGGGGAAGAGTGGCCATAATATGGTAGAATTCTTTATTAAGATGGAGAGTGACACAGAAACAGAGTAATTCAGAAACTAAGGTCCTGAGCTTAAGGAAAGCTAACTTCGACGGCATGAGGCGTGAATTGGCTAGAATAGACTGGCAAATGATACTTAAAGGGTTGACGGTGGATAGGCAATGGCAAATATTTATAGATCATATGGATGAACTTCAACAGTTGTACATCCCTGTCTGGAGTAAAAATAAAACAGGGAAGGTGGCTCAACCGTGGCTAACAAGGGAAATTAAGGATAGTGTTAGATCCAAGGAAGAGGCATATAAATTGGCCAAAAAAAGCAGCAAACCTGAGGACTGGGAAAAATTTAGAATTCAGCAGAGGAGGACAAAGGGCTTGATTAGGAGGGGAAAATAGAGTACGAGAGGAAGCTTGCCGGAAACATAAAAACCGACTGCAAAAGTTTCTATAGATATGTGAAGAGAAAAAGATTAGTGAAGACAAACATAGGTCCCTTGCAGTCGGACTCAGGTGAATTCATAACGGGGAACAAAGAAATGGCAGACCAATTGAACAAATACTTTGGTTCTGTGTTCACGAAGGAGGACAGAAATTGTGTTGGGGAAATTGATGGGATTGAAGGCCGATAAATCCCCAGGGCCTGATTGTCTGCATCCCAGAGTACTTAAGGAAGTGGCTCTAGAAATAGTGAATGCATTGGTGATCATTTTCCAACAGTCTATCAACTCGGGATCAGTTCCTATGGACTGGAGGGTAGCTAATGTAACACCACTTTTTTTTAAAAAAGGAGGGAGAGAGAAAACGGGTAATTATAGACCAGTTAGTCTGACATCAGTAGTGGGGAAAATGTTGGAATCAATTATTAAGGATGAAATAGCAGCGCATTTGGAAAGCAGTGACAGGATCGGTCTAAGTCAGCACGGATTTATGAAGGGGAAATCATGCTTGATAAATCTTCTGGGATTTTTTGAGGATGTAACTAGTAGAATGGACGAGGGAGAACCAGTGGATATGGTGTTTTTGAACTTTCAAAAGGCCTTTGACAAGGTCGCACATAAGAGATTGGTGTGCAAAATCAAAGCACATTGTATTGGGGGTAATGTATTGGCGTGGATAGAGAATTGGTTGGCAGACAGGAAGTAGAGAGTCGGGATAAATGGGTCCTTTTCGGAATGGGAGGCAGTGACTAGTGGAGTGCCGCAGGGCTCAGTGCTGGGACTTGTGGAAATTCACTTTTAAAGTTACATTTTCTGTTAAATGTACCCTTTTGTAATAAAACAAAATGGAGTCTCAGTTCTCCCAGAAGCCCCTGCAGCAGACAGCCTGTTTCTGCATGAACATATTAACCTTGACTGATAAGCCAACTAATTTAGAAAGGCAGAAGCCATCTGTGTGAGCGAGGGAACCTTGAATTTACCCTCCCTAATAGAAAGAATGTCTTGTTAGAATTATACTCCCCATTAGTGACTGCCACTGTGCTAAACCTTAGAAGTATTAGATAAAGCTTGTATAGATATGTAGAGAATTAAACAAATGTAATGTTATTAAATGATTGAAGAACTCCTTATCTGCATTTGCTGACCGCAAGGACAGAACTGATACACGTGATGGAACCATAATTTCTTTGTTTGTTCTTCTGTATAAAGATAATGTAATTTCGTATAACTGTAGAAGTCGCTGCTGAGCCTTTGACTTAGCAGAGCTTTTCCTTGTAGCAAGTAAAATAATATTAAAGGAACATCTACTGAGCTGTTTATGTCTGAGTTTCACTTTTTTTTTCGTTAAATTGAGAGTCGAGATTTCGACAGACCCCAGCTCTTTACAATATACATTAATGATTTGGATGAAGGAATTGAATGTAATATCTTCAAGTTTGCAGATGACACTAAACCGGGTGGCGGTGTGAGCTGTGAGGAGGATGCTAAGAGGCTGCAGGGTGATTTGGACAGGTTAGGTGAGTGGGCAAATGCATGGCAGATGCAGTATAATGTGGATAAATGTGAGGTTATCCACTTTGGAGGCAATAACACGAAGACAGAATATTATCTGAATGGCGGCAGATTAGGAAAAGGGGAAGTGCAACGAGACCTGTGTGTCATGGTTCATCAGTCATTGAAAATTGACATGCAGGTACAGCAGGCGGTGAAGACGGCAAATGGCATGTTGGCCTTCATAGCTAGGAGATTTGAGTATAGGGGCAGGGAGGTTTTACTACAATTGTACAGGGCCTTGGTGAGGCCTCACCTGGAATATTGTGTTCAGTTTTGGTCTCCTAATCTGAGGAAGGACATGCTTGCTATTGAGGGAGTGCAGCGAAGGTTCACCAGACTGATTTCAGGGATGGCTGGACTGACGTATGAGGAGAGACTGGATCAACTGGGCTTTTATACATTGGAGTTTAGAAGGATGAGAGGGGATCTCATAGAAACGTATAAGATTCTGACAGGACGGGACAGGTTAGATGCAGGAAGAATGTTCCCGATGTTGGGGAAGTCCAGAACCAGGGGACACAGTCTTCGGATAAGGGGGAGGCCATTTAGGACTGAGATGAGGAGAAACTTCTTCACTCAGAGAATTGTGAACCTGTGGAATTCTCTACCACAGAAAGTTGTTGAGGCCAGTTCGTTAGATATATTAAAAAGGGAGTTAGATGTGGCCCTTACGGCTAAAGGAATCAAGGGGTATGGAGAGAAAGCAGGAATGGGGTACTGAAGTTGCATGATCAGCCACGATCATATTGAATGGTGGTACAGGCTCGAATGGCCTACTCCTGCACCTACTTTCTATGTTTCTATGTTTAAGTACCAACGGGACATACACTGGAACTGGGAAAGTTGCACTCTAAGCCGCAAAGCCCAAAAATTCCTCACCCTTACTAACCCAAGATCACAGGCAGTGGCATGCTGATGCAAATTAGAAAATGGGAGTATAGCTATTCCTACCAAAGGCAAGAAAATGGTTCCAAATGTCACTCCCAGAAAAGATACAGTAGCTGCTGTGCACCCATATTTGACTATTCCTCTTATGTCCTTGGCCACCTTGTCCCTGAAGTATGTAAGACTACTGTTCAAATATGCTGTCGATATAACCACCCATAAATGCTGTGAAACGAAAATGAATATATAAACATACAATATTTAACTTAAAAAAAAAAATCATCAACTTATCACCCACCTGCGAGAGACTGTAACACCCGAATTGGACCGTTCAGTCACCTGAGAACTCACTTTTGGAATGAAAGCAAGTCTTCCTCGATTTCGAGGGACTGCATATGATGTTGAGCCTTTAACTATGCAGAAAACACTAGGCAACATATGGCCGACTGAAGTGCGTGTGTGGCTCCGCAGCAGCGGGGACAAGGTTGTAGAGCTGCAACGGGGATTGTTGGACTTGATAGCATTAGGAGCTGATTCTGATACAGCAGTGCCATGGTCCCCTATCTCGGGAGCCTTCTATCAACAAGAGCAAGCATTGATGATGAGATCCAACACCGCTTGCAGTGCACCAGTGCAGCCTTCGGCCACCTGACGAAAAGAGTGTTTGAAGACCAGGCCCTCAAAACTGTCACCAAGCTCATGGTCTACAAGGCTGTAGTAATAACCACCCTCCTGTATGGCTCAGAGACGTGGACCATGTATAGTAGACACCTCAAGTCGCTGGAGAAATACCACCAGCGATGTCTCCGCAAGATCCTGCAAATCCCCCGAGAGGACAGACACACAAACATTAGCGTCCTCGTCCAGGCCAACATCCCCAGCATTGAAGCACTGACCACACTCGATCAGCTCCGCTGGGCAGGCCACATAGTTCGTATGCCAAACACGAGACTCCCAAAGCAAGCACTCTACTTGGAACTCGTCCACTGCAAACGAGCCAAAGACAGACAGAGGAAACGTTACAAGGACACCCTCAAAGACACTCTGATAAAGTGCGACATCCCCACTGACTCCTGGGAGTCCTTGGCCATAGATCACCCTAAGTGGAGGAAGTGCATTTGGGAGGGCACCGAGTTCCTCGAGTATCGTTGCCGAGAGCACGCAAGTAGCGGAAGGAGCGCACGGCAAACCAGGCTCCCTGCCCACCCTTTCCCTGAACGACTATCTTTCCCACCTGTGACCGAGACTGTGGTTCTCATATTGGACTGTACACCCACCTAAGAACTCATGCTAAGAGTGGAAGCAAGTCTTCCTTGATTCCAAGGGACTGCCAATGATGATGATGGTTGGAATGTATAATTTGATTTACTGGGTGACTCTTGGGGTCTGGCAGTAGTGGTGGGAGTGCGGTTTACATGGTTTTGCAGTTGTCGAGGAGGGTCTCTGGGTATGACAGAACTGTGAGTAGAGATTCTTGCAGTTGAGGAGTGTGGGGAGAGGGGTGTCTGAAAGCATTGGGGTGGGTAACAGGTCTGGAAACAAAGAGAGGGATTCCAAAGTCTGGAAACACTGGAAAATGGGATATTGAGTACAGGAACACTGGTTTGGCCTCAACTAGAGTATTGTGTCTAATTGTGGGCATCACAATTTAGGAAAGATGTGAAGGCCTTGGAGAGGGTGCAGAAAAGATTTACGAGAATAATTCCAGGGATGAGGGGTTTCAGTTACGTGGGTAGACTGGGGTTGTTCTCATTACAGCAGAGAAGGTTGAGAGGAGATTTGATAGAAGTGTTCAAAATCATGAAGGGCCTGGACAGAGTAGATCATGAGAAACTGTTCCCATTGATGGAAGGGTCAAGAACCAGAGGACACAGATTTAAGGTAATTGGCAAAAAAAACAAAGGCGACAAGAAAATTTTTTTTTTTTTTTTACACAGCGAGTGGTTAGGATCTCGAAAGGGTGGTGGGCAAAGACTCAATCACTATTTTCAAAAGGGAGTTGGATAAGTACCCGAAAGAAAAATATTTGCACGGTTATGGGGAAAGGGTGAGGGAGTTTGACTAGCTGATGTGCTCTTGCAGAGCGCTGGCATGGGCATGACTGGCCGAATGGCCTGCTTCCGTGCTGTAACCATTCTATGATTGGCATAATATTCCCGTTCTAAAATCAAAGGGAACCAAGATCTGACAATATTAAGGGACCCTGAAGTCTGACAACAGCCTGAAGCTGGTTTTAAGTGCAAAATGTGCTTTAGCATTGTAGTCGCTGACTGTACATTGATAATATAATACATACTTTTAATTAATTACAATGTTTACAAATGAATACAGGTGACGTAATTAGTTTCTCCAATGAAAAGGTTAAAACATAAGTGGCATAATTTGCCTGTTCTGCTTAAATTAAAAGTCTGACTTAAAAAGATCCTGAGAAATAAACTTTCTAGGGCAACAAACAGGAAAAAAAATACATTTCACAATTATATGATTAAATCTGCTCCCTGGGTTAATCTCACTCCCTCCCTTAAAATTAAATATTTGGTAATAGTTTGGATATGAAAAATGGCCAAAATGTTGACAAATTGTTCATGTGCTTTTCAAGTAGGTAATTTTCAAATACAATGTAACATGGAAATGCTGTCAGGGCAAGGAGATAAAGCTTATTCTTGGAGAATCAAGAGAGGCTCACTCACTGATTCATGCTGGGAAATTCTGCAAACTGCAGATGTTTAGATTGCACATGTGGCTGTTGATTTTCCATTTAGATGTTAGAAAATATTCTTTTGTACAGAGGATATTCAAAAGCTGGAATAGATTGTCATGAAGACCATTTGAGACCAGGTCACTGGACTCCTAAGAAACAAGTACTATATATGATGTGTCGTCTGTGAATTTAAATACTTTCCATTTCATTTAGGTATTAGGACCAGGAGTTGTTCTGTTAGTATTCCGTGAGTTGTCCTGATTAGTGCCATGTAGGTGGCGATCAAGTGGATTGAAGGGCTTTCTTTATCTGAAATTATATTGTGATCTTGTGTTAAGCTGAACGTCTACCGCAGGAGGAAATGTATTCCTCACAAATTCAGCACCTGCGTAACAAATGATTCAATGCAATGGTGGAAATCAAATGACATCCAATATGCTGCACTGGAACTACAGCTGTGTCACTCAAGCCCAGAGAAACTTCACAAATAGCACAATTCATTTTCTCAAAAACATTTACTGCTTTGATGATGGACTTCAGACATCTCTGGTTCTTTAAACAATTGCCTCTGAAGGGTGTAGGAAAAAATAATATACACAAACATCTCTGAATGAAAGCATCACATGATCGCACCATTTGAATTGCTGCAGAGCAGCCTGAAGTGAATCAATGTGGTATAGACTAGATATAATGTATTTTCTGAACCATGCACTATTTAAATGAAGCATTTTGAATGATTCAGCCAGCTTCAACTTGAAGAAAAGGCTCAATAGGGCTTTTGAAACAGATAATACCAGAGGGACTATCATGTGTTTCCATACAATGTGTTACCATTAAATAATCATGTGTTGAATTGAACACATCAAAACAAAACAATATAAATAAAATGATGCAATGATAACTACAACAGTCCTTCATTATTATGCTACCTTGGATGGAATATGTAACAGAAATTGTATACAAAAACAAATCAAAAAATGTATTTGGCCTTAAGGAATAGAGAAAGCTTATTATTCTCATTCTCTAACCCCTACTCCCAGAAAACAAAATATGTTTAGGAGGCTCAGAACCTTAGGCCTTATATTGCACCCAAGTACCAAAGTTTAGATACCGCTGCATCTGGAACCAGAACTGAACTGGTGAAACACATTTAGGATCAGGGGTCTAGGAATTGGAACCTATGCTGAACAACAGCAACAACTTGCATTTATATAGCACCTTTAACTTAGCAAAACGTCCTAAGGTGCTTCACAAGAACATCAACAATCAAAATTTGACAGAGCCACAGAAGGAGATACCAGAACAGATGACCAAAAACTTGGTCAAAGAGGTAGGTTTTAAAGAGAATCTTAAAGGAGGAGAGAGAAGTAATGAGGCAGAGAGGTTTAGGGAGGGAATTGCAGAGCTTGGGGCCGAGGCAGCTGAAAGCATGGCTGCCAGTGTTGGAGCAATTAAAAGAGGCCAAAATTGTAAGAGTATGGTATCTTAAAGGCTTGTAGGGCTGTAGGAGGTAACCAAGGTAGGCCGGGGAGGGCAGAGGCCATTAAAGGATTTGAAAGCAAGGATGAGAATTTTAAAATCTAGGCATTGCTCTGGACTGGGAGCCAACGTAAATCAGCAAGCACGGGGGGGGGGCTGCGGAGGAATGAGACTTGGTGCAAGTTAAGATACGGGCAGTAGAGTTTTGGATGAGCACAAGTTTATGTAGGGTGGAATTTAGGACTGAAATGAGGAGAAAATTCATCACTCAAAGGATTATGAATCTTTGGAATTCTCTACCCCAGAGAGCTGTGAATGCTCAATCGTTGAGTATTTTCAAGGCAGAGAGCTATAGATTTTTGGATTCTAAGGGAATCCAGGGTTATGGGGATAGTGCAGGAAACTGGAGTTGAAGTAAAAGATCAGCCATGATCTTAATGAATGGTGGAGCAGGCTTACTGGGCCGACTCTTGCTTCGATTTCTTATGTTCTTATAAAAGATGGATGGCTGGCCAGGAGTCAAGTCGAGGTAACTGTAATGTATGCACCTGTGAGTATGCTCACAGGTTTGTCCCCCAGATCAGGGGGCACTTGATTTAACTGGTTAATTTTGTTTCCAACCAAAAGAGTTGCAGAGCTGTTGCATTGTGAGTGGCTTAGCCAGTCACATGACGTTCACAAGACTCAATAAAACCCCAGTCAGTTGGGTCTAGGTCATGCACGATGAGGCATGCGGTTATGAGCCTAGTAGATGAACTGGTAATGTGTAGTGTGATTGTTAAACCTGTTAATAAACCAACTAGTTCTTAATAGCAATGTGTTGCTATGAATGCTTAAGCAAAGAACCCATAAAGCAAATACATTACAGTAACAAAGGCATGGAATGAGGGTTTCAGCAGATGAGCTGAGGCAAGGGTGGAGTTGGGCGAAGTTACGGAGGTGAAAGTAGGCAGTCTTGGTGATGGTGGGGATGTGGTCATCTCTGAGTTAAACACAACATCAAGGTTACGAACAGCCTGGTTCAGCTTTTGACAGACAGTTGCTAGGGAGAGGAATAGAATCGGTGGCCAGGGAATGGAGTTTGTGGCGGGGACTGAAGACAATAGCTTCAGTCTTCCGAGTATTTCATTGCAGTAAATTTCTGCTCAACCAATACTGGATGTATGACAAGCATTGTGACAAATCAGAGACAGTGGCGGGGTTAAGAGAGGTGGTGGTAAGATAGAGCAGAGTGTCGTCAACATACATGTGGAACTTGACGTTACGTTTTCAGATGCCATGAGGCAGCAAATAGATGAGAAATAGGAGAGGGCCAAGGACAGGTCCTTGGGGAACTCCAGAGGCAATGGTGCAGGAGTGGGAAGAGAAACCATTGCTAAGATTGGATAGGTAAAAGAGAACCAAGTGAATGCAGTCCTACCCAGCAGGATGACAGTGGGGAGGCGTTAAAGGAGGATGGTGCTGCCAACCGTGTCAAAGGTAGCAGACAGATTGATAAGGATGAGGACGGATACTTTACCACGGTCACAGTCACAAAGAATGTAATTTGGGACTTTGATCAGGGCCATTTCTGTACTGTGCCAAAGGCAGAAACTTGATCAAAGGGAATCAAACATGGAATTGCGGGAAAGGGTACGCATTTGAGACGACTTGAGAGGAAAGGGAGGTTGGAGATGGGACGGTAGTTTGGAAGGACAGACTGGTCAAAGGCAACGTCCCCTTTAAGTTGTATGGTCGCTTAGCTGTCTTGAGGTTCTGCGCAGCCAGTGAGCCAGCTTCTCAATACAAAAAAAACACAGCTTTGAATGGGACGTGCAGACAGTTAAAGAAAAATTAGGGGGAACATTGCTCAAGGGTGTTTTTTTTTTGAGGAGACGGGTGTTGAAAGGGAGGGGGGACATTACCTGACGAGAGGGAACCGTTAACAACATCAGCTAACACGGGGGTCAGGAAAGGAAGTTGGATGGTCAGCAGGATGGTGGGAATAAGGTCGAGTGAGCAGGAGGTGGGTCTCATGGACAAGATGAGCTTGAGTTATTTTATCCAAAGAAATTGTCTGAACATGTAAATCTAAGCATGACATTTGAACTCTTCTGCTCTGGAGATGCTTAAGGAGAAGTAAAGTCGAGGAAAAGTGCGGTGGCGGTTAGGGTGTTTTTGTTCAAAGTATATATCAACCAAATTTTAACTGACTTAAAAAATTAGTTTTATGGCTTAAATGAAGATACTACAGTCTGATCTCCTTCTATGCTGGGCCACACTATTAATGTCACTGACGGGGAACATCCACATGAGGCTCCATTAGAAACACTGATGAGCTCTGAAACTATTGAATGCAGCTTATGTTTTAACACTTGTTAAAAAGTCACATATTGTTCACTATAAATATTGGAGTTTCCCCACTTCCAGTTTCAAACAATCTCGTTAAATACAGCTATAGAAAGGAGCTTAAAAACATCTATAACAGCCATTATAGTTCATGCTACATTTAAAAAAATAAATACATAATGCTGCATGCTCATTCCCAAGTCTGCTTATTGCTATATTTGTTTTCACTATTGTGCCCAGAGACACTGCACGAAAAGAAAATGTTTATATTCATTAATCCAGTCATTTACACTATTAAAGGGAATTCCTTTCTGTCTTGGATTCTGATTTGCTTGGGATACAATTGCAACTTAGATCTCGAGAGTCACATCAAAATGTATCATTAAAAAAACAGGAGGCACTGAGGCCAGCATGGTAGCACACTACATTTGGGCTTCTGGAGTGATGGGATTCAAGTCAAACTTATGATTCCCATACTCCAGAGTCCTGATCTAATTTGTGCTGCCATAAGAGGGCTCCACCAGAGGCCAGGTGTTTCCCCAAACTCCTAATAATTTACAGACAAATAGCCCATGGACACTCAATATCAGCAAGAGAGCCAGACCGGTCGCATCTTTTTGAACCACTCTGCTGGAATCAGTACACTTCGGTATTGACTTCGGTATCGTACAATACATACAACTGGAATGGGTCATTTGATACTGTCTGCTGTCGATTAATTCAAGTTCTTGGCAATGTATAATTTGATCCAATCATTGTCAGGCAGGCTACAGAATTCCAAAGCACAATGCTAACACCACTGAGTTCAGAGAACGCACAGCGCTAACACTGCCGAGATCAGAGAACGCACAGCGCTAAATCTACCGAGTTCAGAGAACGCACAGCGCTAAATCTACCGAGTTCAGAGAACGCACAGCGCTAAATCTACCGAGTTCAGAGAACGCACAGCGCTAACACTGCCGAGATCAGAGAACGTACAACGCTAAATCTACCGAGTTCAGAGAACGCACAGTGCTAACACTGCCGAGATCAGAGAACGCACAGCGCTAACACTGCCGAGTTCAGAGAACGCACAGCGCTAAATCTACCGAGTTCAGAGAACGCACAGCGCTAAATCTACCGAGTTCAGAGAACGCACAGCGCTAACACTGCCGAGATCAGAGAACGCACAGCGCTAAATCTACCGAGTTCAGAGAACGCACAGCGCTAACACTGCCGAGATCAGAGAACGCACAGCGCTAAATCTACCGAGTTCAGAGAACGCACAGCGCTAAATCTACCGAGTTCAGAGAACGCACAGCGCTAAATCTACCGAGTTCAGAGAATGCACAGCGCTAAATCTACCGAGTTCAGAGAACGCACAGCGCTAACACTGCCGAAATCAGAGAATGCACCGCGCTAAATCTACCGAGTTCAGAGAACGCACAGCACTAACACTGCCGAGATCAGAGAATGCACAGCGCTAAATCTACCGAGTTCAGAGAACGCACAGCACTAACACTGCCGAGATCAGAGAATGCACAGCGCTAAATCTACCGAGTTCAGAGAACGAACAGCACTAACACTGCCGAGATCAGAGAATGCACAGCGCTAAATCTACTGAGTTCAGAGAATGCACAGCACTAAATCTACCGAGGTCAGAGAATGCACAGCATTGACACTGCAGAGATCAGAGAATGTACAGCACTAAATCTACAAAGATCAGAGAACACACAGCACTAACACTAGAGTTCAGAATGCACATCCGCAGCTGGGACGGAGTGCGCAAACGTAGAAGTAGTCAATCCCTGTCTATATAGAGTGTAAATGAAGTACCAAATGGCCTTCTTCATCTGTAATTATTACCCTGTGATCAGGAGGCAGTATGATTGGTCGGTGGTTAAGGAACAAAGAGAAAGAGGATGGAGGATCAACTGGCATACAAAGCTACAAGGAAAGCTCTAAAAAGAGCATTGTTCCCGAATTTCCTCATTCCCCATCTCAAATAAAAGACTAAATCTACAAAGATCAGAGAACACACAGCACTAACACTAGAGTTCAGAATGCACATACGCAGCTGGGACTGAGTGCGCAAACGCACAAGTAGTCAATCCCTGTCTATATAGAGTGTAAATGAAGTACCAAATGGCCTTCTTCATCTGTAATTATTACCCTGTGATCAGGAGGCAGTATGATTGGTAAGGTATTTAGAGGATAAACATGCAGAAAGATGCAGTTCTGAACTCACTGTATTGGGCCAATACATGAGAAAGTTACCTAATGGAAGCATGATGTGAAGCATTTCAAGAAAATGTTTTTGTTCTCTTCCGCCACCCTGCCCATTTTCCACCTCCCCTCCCCCCAAGTTTCCTAACTAATCTTTTTAGATTTCAATAACTACTTATATTTAGATAGTGCCTTTAATGTCGTAAACGTCCCATGGTGCCTCACAGGAATGTTATTGAAAAGAAAATTGTGAAAACTGATGCTGTGTTTTCAGATGCTATCGCTGAGGAGCAGCATCTAGATGAGAAATAGGAGGGGGCCAAAGAGAGATTCTTGGGGGACATCAGAGGTAACGATGATGGACCGGGAAGACAAGCCATTGCTAGAGATTTTCTGGCTACGATTAGATAGATAAGAATTGAACCAGGCAAGTGCGGTCCCATCCAGCTGAATGATGGAGGAGAGGCGCTGGAGTAGGATGGTGTGGTCAACCGTGCCAAAGGCTGCAGACATTTTGAGAAGGACGAGGAGGGATAGTTTACCTTTGTCACAGTCACAAAGGATGTAATTTTCGGTACTGTGGCAAAGGCAGAAACCTGATTTGAGGGATTCAAACATGAGTATTGGGAAAGATGAGCATGGATTTGGGAGGTGACAACACATTCAAGGGCTTGAGAGGAAAGGGAGGTTGGAGATGGGGCAGTAATTTTTGCAAGCATGGAGGGGTCAAGGTTTTTTTTTGAGGAGGATGATGATTGCAGATTTGAAGGAGAGGGGAACAAACCCGAGGAGAAATGTTAACAATATCAGCTAACATTGTGGAGTCAGAAAAAGAAGTTGGGTGGTCAGCAATTTAGTGGGAATAGAGTCGAGCGAGCAGGGAGTGGGTCTCATGTTCAAAATGAGCTTGGAGAAGGCATATGGGGAGATCAGAGAGAAACAGGAGAAAAATAAGAGCTCAGGGGTCGGGCAGGGGGGAACCTTAGAGGAAGTTTAGCCCGGTGGGCAAGGGGAAGGAAGGGAAGTGACAGAGGCAGCTGACCAGCTGGTCTCAATCTTAGAGACAAAGTGTATGAGCTTCTTGCACTTGTTGGGAGTTTGTGGCGGGGACTACTGCAAGTTTAGGCTGGTGTGCAACAGCCACCCAACATTAAAAAAAATCCACGCACAGGCATCTTCCACCCTTCAAGATGTGGTTCGGGATCTGGAATATTAGGTCCTTCACCGAAACACCTGTGAACTCATCCTTTTTCGGCGTGGAAACAAGTCATCCTCGTTTCGAGGGACCGCCTATGATGAAGATGAAGTTTAGAAACAAATGCAAGATTTCGGTGTTGAATCATAAGGGTGGAGGAGACAGGGGAAAGGGATTTAAGACTGTTTCAGTTGAGAAAAGAAGCCAGGGGTTATCTTTGCATTCCAGATTGATTCTGGAATAGTGAGCAGTTTTGGCAGAGAGCACAGTAATGCGATTTTTAATCAAAATTTAGCCAATCTTGCGATTTAACACCAAAATCTCGTGTTTTTTTTCTAGACTTGCAGTAACATATTTCCCATTGGTTCCAGCACCCAGCAACAGACCGACTTGATTGTCCATCAAAGTGCATCAGGCAATGACGCTGGACGGGATTGAAACAATGATGCTGGGCAGGAGTTGAACAGCACGGCAGTACTCAGATTGGTCATATTGTGTTCCTAACACAGATGAGGCTGCACACAGTGAGGTTAAAGTAACAATGACTTCAGTCTTTAATAAGACACTCCGGAGTGAGGAACAGGCCTTAGGGGCCAGCTTATATACAGTGTTCCCAAGGGATGCTGGGATCCCTTGGGACTTCAGGGGATGAGCTCCCTGGTGGCAGAACATGGGAGTGCATACTTTATAGATACACAACAGGTCAGTGCTGCTCAGCATGGGCCGCGGGGATTAGAACGCTCCGTGGGGGCACGCTCACAGGGATTGGTGGTGGGTGTTCCAGTCCTGCGCCGCATGCACCCAAAGCTCTCTTCACGCGCATCCTGACTCACGGCTTGCGTTGCTGGGACCTGGCGGGTGGCCACACATGGTGCACTCCTTTTACTCCCCGAATTGTATGGGAAAATCCTTGCATTAAAAAAAATATAACCGGGAGCTCACCACGTTGGACTGTTTCAGGAACTCCTTGACGGCTTTATCAAACTTATTCTGCAGCTTTTGTGCAAGTGGTCTGAAGCGCTCAGTAAATACTGAGCATATGCAGCAGGTCAGTGAGCATCTTACATAGTATTACTTCATTCATTGAAGATGGAACAGGCAGCTGTTGGTGCTGTAAAGGGAATGGTAAACACTATCGGGAAGACATTAAGCTGCGGAGCAGGACTGTGGCTGTCAGTCCAAGGACAGGGCTATATACTGAGTCCACGCAGCATGAGCCCAAAGATTATCCACCATCAGATATCACATCACATCATTATCATTAGCACTGTCACACATCTCGCTGAGTCTTTGATAAACCTGGTATTACAAAGTCTTAACTTTTGTTTAGAATACAATAATTTTGTGCTTACCTGGTACTCAAAAATCATCTGCCCGAAATGCAAGGAGTACCCAAACATAGCCATGCGGCGATAATAGGTAGGATTATATAAAAGGTTTTTGTACAGCATTTTCAGATGAAGTAATAGAGCTTTTGTACAGAGCTGTGACCTGTTAGATTAAATATATAGAGTCACTAATGTGATTTATAAACCTACTCTCAATCTATATTGGTTTATGTTTGGAAAAAAAATAGCAACTCATGATTTCTATACCAAACCTCATGATTTTTTTTTAAAAAAGAGTTGGTCTCCTGATTTATGGGGCGGCGAGGGTGGCAATACAATACAACCAACAGTAACCCAAGATACAAGAGCATTTCAGTGAATTTCTTTCCCTGAAGACATGCTCATTTCCTCTCAACATCCTCCCAGGAAATTAAGCAGAGATTAGGTCTCCAAATATGGGGAAAAGTCTTTAGCCACGAGAAACCTAGCAAGTGCATCATTTTTCTGTGCTCATCGGATGTCAGTGCTTTGAAATGATAGGCTTTCATTTCAAGTTTTAACGCTGCAATACACATGGTACATGTTGAACCTCCCTTATCCAGAACCACCCCTCGTCCAGAATCATTCTCGGCCACCGGGTGGCGCATGTGCAGCACTCTGACATGAAGAAATTGAAGTCCTTTCTCACTGCCGACTCCCACATTCGCTGGCCTGACCCCGCGATCCACCGCCCCCACCCACCATGATCTCTCTGCTGCACTCCCAGCCCAAAGCCAGCCAGTCCAGATATCTCCTTGCTCAGTACCTCTACTATCCAATTTAATGTGACCACCCTCGTCCTGAAAAATCCCTTATCCAGAACAGGCCAGGTCCCAAGGATTCCGGAAAAGGGAGGTTCAACCTATACACACTTCTTGTAAACGCTGCCTCAATAACATGTCCTAAAAGTGCCAATGCTTTCACAAACATGTTGGGAAGAGAGGAGATTGGAACAATTATGCATCATTTTCACGACTGTTGCAAGCAAATGATACAATGTGTTCCAAAGCAGTGGTTCTCAAACTGGGATCTGCGACCCCTGGCGGTCAGTAGAGATTTTCCAGGTGATCCGCAAAATAATGAGTACTGAGCAAGGCCGGCGTTACGGGGCATGTGGCGGCCGCACTCTACTCCCGCCTCCCAGCGCGCACCAAACCCGCCTCTGGTCGACATAGTATATGTGTGCACAAAATCAGAGAGTTGGTTTGTTTCATTTTTTTCCTGAGAGTTTTTTTCTTGCATTGTATACCTTATATAATGGGTATAGAGTAGAACCTCTTACCTGCATTTCAATTATCTGCCTTCATGATTGACTTCAAAATATTCATCGGACAAAGTCTTACACGAGATAACAAAATGACATGATATTTTTCTAATTTGTATCATTCTTGGCTTTATTTCCCTGCGTAGGGAATTGATGCATCATATGTGCAAGACTCTAATATGGGAACTCAACATTCTGCCAATTTGTAGTTAAAAGCAGATAATGAAGATTTCACTGGTACCGGATGTTTTCCTTACATTGTGAATTATGTATGTGCATGTTATGTGTGTATAGGAAGTGCCGAGTGGACGATCCATATCGGCCTCCTGCTGAGGTCCACACCATCAAAGAAGCCGGTCTTCAGCCAATTCGATTCACTCCACGTGTATCAAGAAACAGTTGCGTGCACGGGATGCAGCAAAGTCTATGGGCTCGGACAACATCCCACTGTCATGCTGAAGACTTGTGCTCCAGGAACTAGCCGTGCCTCTAGCCAAGCTGTTCCATTACAGTTACAACACTTGAATCTATCTGACAATGTGAAAAACTGCCCAGGTAAGTCCTGTCCACAAAAAGCAGGTCAATTACCACCCCATCAGTCTACTCTCAATTATCAGCAAAGTGATGGAGGGTGTCATCGACAATGCTATCAAGCAGCAGTTACTCAACAATAACCTGCTCACCAATAACCAGTTTGGGTTCTGCCAAGAATACTCGGCTCCAGACCTCATTGCAGCCTTGGTCCAAACATGAACCCAAGAGCTGAATTCCAGACGTGAGGAGAGAGTAACTGCCCTTGACATCATGGCAGCATTTGACCGAGTGCGGCATCAAGGAGCCCTAGTAAAATTGAAGTCAATGGAAATCAGGAGGAAAACTCTCCACCTAACACAAAGGAAGATGGTTGTGGTGGTTGGAGGTCAATGCAGGAGTTTCTCAGGGCAGTGTCCTGGGTGCAACCATCTTCAACTGCTTCATCAACGACCATCCCTCAATCACAAGTGGAGATGTTTGCTGATGACTGCAGTGTTCAGTGCCATTCGCTACTCCTCAGATAATGAAGCAGTAATTCTCAAACTGGGATCTGCGACCCCTGGCGGTCAGTAGCAAGACCTGGACGACATTCAGGCTTGATCTGATCAATGGTAAGTAACATTTGTGCCACACAAGTGCCAGGCAATGACTAACTCCAACAAGCGAGAGTTTAACCACCATCCCTTGACATTCAACGGAATTACCATCGCCGAATCCCACACCATTAACATCCTGGGGGTCACCGTTGACCAGAAACTTAACTGAACCAGCCACATAAAAACTGTGGCAACAAGAGCAGGTCAAAGGCTGGGTACTCTGCAGCAAGTGTCTCACCTCCTGACTCTCCAAAGTCTTTCCACCATCTACAAGGCACAAATCAGGAGTGTAATGGGATACTCTCCACTTGCCTGGATGAGTGCACCTCCAACAAAACTCAAGCAGCTCAACACCATGCAGGACAAAGCAGCCTGCTTGATTGGCAGCCCATCCACCACCTTAAAAATTCAATCCCTCCACTACTGTGGCTGCAGTGTGTGACATTTACAAGATGCACTGCAGCAACTCTCCAAGGCTTCTTTGGCAGCACCTCACAAATCCGCAACCTCTACCACCTAAAAGGACAAGGACGGCTGGCGCATGGGAACACCATCAACTGCAAGTTCCCCTCCAAGTTACACACCATCACCTCCTTCATCATCGCTGGGTCAAAATCCTGGAACTCCCTCCGCAACAGCACTGTGGGAGTACCTTTACCACACGGACTGCAGTATCCCCCATGAACGAGTAAAAAAAAAACCTACCAGCTTGGTTAATAAACAGCTGTGCAAACTCATGTTGAATAAATCTCAGGGGCTAGATAAGACGCATCCAAGGAAACAATGGAGGAAATTCCAGGAACTCTGGCACAAATCTTCCAGAAATCACGGAATACTAAACAGGTGCCTGGGGAATGGAAAAAGGCAGATGCTATTCCTATGTTTAAAAAAGGTAGCAAAACAGAGGCCCCATCTACCCGCTCAGGTGGATGTTAAAGATTCAGTGGCACTTGTTTAAAAAGAGCAGGGCTGCTCTCCCAGTGTCATGTCCAACATTTATCCCTCAACCAACATCACTAAAACAGATTTCTAGTCATTGCCGTTTGTGCGACCTTGTGCGCAAATTGGCTGCCATTACAATAGTGACTATACTTCAAAAGTACTTGATTAGCTGCAAAGCGCTTTGGGACACATGGACGTAGCAAAAAGCACTATATAAATGCACTTTCTTCCTTTCATTTATTAATAGGTCAATATTGAGTGGAAACAGTTTGGTGATCCTGCCACTTCGTAAATAATGGTGTGACCACTTCCATATATAGTTGTGGTCACCACAGCTATTGAAAGGATACAAAAGGGAGTAAGGTGATTGGGGGACTGGATTATGATAAGCAATGTTAATTGGGCATGTTCTGACTGGAAAAGAGAGGGTTGAGAAATAATATGACTGCTGCTTTTAGGGATTTGAAAAGGTCTAGATAATATAGACCATGCCAAGCTATTTCAACTTATCCAGAACAGTAGAACCAGAGGAGATGACCAGCACCTGAAGAAAGGGAGGTTGGGGTGGGACGGGGTGGGAAGGTCAAAATAAAAGCAAATCTACAAAAACAATATTTCAGTGAGCGAGTGGAGTGGTCAATCTATGAAACAGGTTCCCTCGGGAGACGGTGGAAGCAGTTCGCATTGATTTATTCAAATGCAAATTAGAGCGATTTCTTTCAGAAAGTAACATTTTTGGATACAGCGTATGAGTAAGTTAGAGACTTGACATGTGGCAAGCATAACATGTTTGGGAGGAAAAAGATGACTTTGGAACAATGGCTCCCAAACGCTCCATCACTGGGATATTTCTTGTGTCAATTCTGGTTCTGTTGTATACTAATTGATAGAAATTGATTGTTATGATTAGTCAACAAAGGTGGCAAACTAGATGAATCTTGGTCCTTTTTCGTCTAGCAGATCCTATGTTCTCGTATGAAGATGCAGGAATTCATCCAATTTTCTCAATGGACAGAAGTTACCAATCTCAGCCAGGGTGTCTACCAGAAGGAATCCAACATGATCAGGTCAGGAGAAAATAGTTAACTTGTGCTGCTTTTGTTGCTCTTTGCCTCCTTGATAGAGGAATGGTGTAAAAAACAGAAGAATTGAAGTGAGTTTCTTTAAAAAGGACACATTTTTATCACTGTCCCTCTGATAGATTAGGTCACTAAAAGCTACTGGGAATGATGATGAAACCCATTACAAAAGGTTCTGCTGTCCAGAGGTCACTGGTCACAGTGTTGAGCTACACCATCGTTGTATGAGACAGGGCAAGTAGCTCTGCATACATGTCAACTTAATTACCTTTGTTGACTAAACACAAGCTTCGCACAGACAGTATCACCTTTGCAACTGAAAGAGACAAGTCATTTTTGGGAGGGGGGTGAGGAGGAAAAGAAAGAGTGAAAGAGGACAGTATATAAATCTTCAATAGTAATTACTTAATGCAGCATTAACCTATATTCTATAATTATAGTAACAAGCAATTAAAAAAATGTTCTACCACCATCACAAGACCATTTACTGAAGAACTACAAAATGATCACATTTTCTGTAACACATTAACCTGCTCCAAACATCTTGGGCTGGAACAAAAACTGCAGGATAGCAACATTGTCAAATAAATCCTAGCTATAGTTTATCTAACAGAAATTTTAAGAAGATTAATGAACCGGTATGGAGAACCAAAATCTTACAATGTTTGTATATCGAGGAGGAGAAAAGGCCTTCAGGCCAATATGTGCTACACTATCTGATGACAGATTTCACCCACATGCACCGACAACTTTCACTACTAGAAAGTCTGTGCAAATGGATTTAAGATTTCTTTCTAAAATCCTACTTTTAAGCCTAAACTAAACAGGGTGAGGATGTTGATAGAATTTTCCTCCATTCACTTCAAAGCATGACAAATTCCATCCATTACACTTTTTAATTGCAGAGAAAATAATCAAAATGATTATCCAAAATATGCACTTTAACCTTTAGCAATTTACCCTTTAGAACATTAACTTGCTAAACATCAGGAACCCAACTATGCTGAGTGTACATTGGGTTGAATATTTCACATTCAATCTTGCAATGCGGAAGCAGTAATTTAAAGTGGGCACTGATACTATGGCAATGAGATCAGGAAAGAGATCAAATTACCAATCGCCAAATGAGCCACCTGTAACAAATGAGATTAAGAAAGAAAAAAGAATGAAACAGAAAGAAACAGAAAGTGAAAGAAAAAAAGAAACAAAGAAAAAGAAAAAAAGAGAATTGCATTTATATAGTGCCTTTCATGACCTCAGGATGTCCCAAAGCGCTTTACAGCAAATGAAGAACTTTTAAAGTATATTCACTGTTGTAATGTAAGAAATGCGGCAGCCAATTTGCGCACAGCAAACAGCAATATAATAATGATCAGATTATTAGCTTTTTTTGTGATATTGATTGAAGGATAAATATTGACCAGGACGCTAGGGCTAATTCCCCTATTCTTCAAAATAGTGCCAATGGATCTTTTATGTCCACCTGAGAGAACGGATGAGGCCTCGGTTTAAATTCTTATCCGAAAGAAGGCACCTCCAACAGTGCAACATTCCCTCAGTATTGTGCTGCAGTGTCAGCCTAGATTTTTGTGCTCAAGACTCGAGTGGGATTTGAACCAACAACCTTCTGACTCAGAGGTGAGAGTGCTATCAACTGAGCCACAGCTGACACAAATATAAAATGTATTGAATTTGTGGGGAATTGTCAGATTTATGGGAATAGTCACCATTAAATTGTGTTTTTTTTTCTCATTACAACACATAACAGGGGCAACATAATAGAAGTGTTTAAAATTATGAAAGAATGGGTCAGGGTAGATGGAAGCAGACTATTTCCAGTAATTGAGGAATCCAGAACAAGGAACCATAGATATATGTTTAAATGTATGCGATTTAGAACAGAGACAAGCTTCTTTATACAGAGAATTGTGATGCTGTGGGAATTTACTTCCAGGGTTATGTATTAAGCAGAAACATCATAATTCAAGATTAGATTGATTAGGCGAATAAAAGAAAAAGGGATAAAAGGATAAAGAAACAGGGTGGGTAAGTTTGATTATGTTCAAAGCAGAGACTGGCTGTTTTAGAAACATAGAAACATAGGCCCCAAGTTTCCACATGATTTGCTCCCGATTTTTAGGAGCAACTGGTGTAGAACGGAGTATCTTAGAAATCGGAATTCTCCACATTTAGTTTGCTCCAATTCTAGTCAGGTAGAACAGTTTCACTTTGGAACAGAATTTTTTTTTCCAAAAGGGGGCGTGTCCGGCCACTTACGCCTGATTTCAAAGTTTCATGAGTGAAAACTTACTCCAAACTAACTTAGAATGGAGTAAGTGAAGATTTTTGTCCGCTCGAAAAAACCTTGTCCACACTTTAGAAAATCAGGCGTAGGTTACAAATTAGGCATAGGGAACGAGGTGGGGGGGGGGGGGGGAGGGGGGGCAAGGGAAGTCATTAGATTCTACAATCAATCCTTAGTTATACTTATACAAATATTATACAAATAAATCCAACCTGAATAAAAATTTATAAGCAAAGAAAAGATTAAATAAACCATGTTCCTACCTGTGTGAAAGTGCTTCAGGCAGGCCTTTCATGTTGGAGACAGGCAGTGGTGTGGCGTCAGTGTCTCGACGGCAGCGGCAGCAAGCTTCGAGCTGAGCTGCAGTGCTTGAGGCAGGCCTTCATTCTCTTCGTGGCTGGCCGCGAAGCAGCAGCACCGGACGGACCCGAGGCCATTCGGCCATGAGATATCAGCGGCGTCAGTGGCTGGCCGGCAGCCGAAGAATCAGCGGACCGATGTGAGGCCATTTGGCCATGAGATAGCGGCGTCAGTGGCTGGCCGGCAGCCGAAAAATCAACGCAGGACACACACAGCTGGTTGTTGTTCTTGAGGCCATTCGGCCACGCTTTAGGCGCGGCGTCAGTGGTTCAACGGCAGCCGAAGATACAGCAGCAGCCTTCGAGCTGTGAGGGGGACTGAGGCCATTTGGACAGGGAGAGGCAGCCACATCGACAGTTTTATATTTAAATTTGCAGAATGGGTGCTGCATTGTCAACACCACGTATTATTGCAAAGTTGAATTGGCACTCTTATTTCTCCAAACACACAGTCCTTAATTAGCATGCACCAATGCAGCACCGGTTCTGCAAGTTTAGCAGTGTAAAGCTGAACTCACTGATTTCAGCAGGTGATTTATTCAGCAGTGCTGCTAAAAGCACTCCCTCACACACAGAAATATCAAAAAAAATTAAATGACAAGCCTTTGCAGGGGTCCAAGAAACAAATCTTCACTTTTTCTGCAGTATTTTTAAAAATGGCCGAGTGCCAATGTTTGTGTGAGATTGCGCGCACGCTCCAACGCGCACGCGCAGGGTTGCCGGCACCACGAAGGCTAATTTAAATTGTACCCGCCCCCTGCTGCTTAGAAAATCGGCACGAGTGTTAGGCTCCGCCCCCTGCTGCGAAGAGCGCGCTGCGACAAGCAGACATCGAGCTCCAAGGAGCTCGAGAATATCAGATTTTTTTTTCGCCGCAGTTTCCGGCGCGAAAAACAGGTGCCCAGCTCGGAGGTGCGCCGTTTTCGCCGCAGCACGAAACTTGGGGCCCATGTGACAGAACATTTGGTAACATGTATTAGTTTTGAAAAATTTTACATCTGCGTGACTTGTATTTATAAATTCCTCGGTCGACAATTATGATGGAAACTGGCTTGTGATGCTGTGATTATACCCTTCCTGCCTGTGGTGGTGCTGTAGTGTCTGTTTTGCATCTCCCAGCTCTTCAGTCTTTACTGGAAAGAAATTCTGATGCTCCAACCAGCTCTATTTCTCAAATTGCCAAAATACAAGGAACACAGGGACACCTAGTTCTAGACTCCCCAGCCAGGGGAAATATCCAACCAGCATCTACCCTGTCTCGCCTGTAGCAATTTTATACGTTTCAATGAGATCACACATCAACATGGAACTTTTTTTCAACAAGAATTACTTTCCCATAGCAACCATTGATAGTTTAAAAATAAGTTAAAATAGCTGCGTGTTCATTTTTACCGTAAGCAAGCTTCAACTGTAACCATGAAAACTCCCCTACCAAAGACAGTCATTAAGTACTTAAGAGTGATAATTAGATAGACAAGGCACATCGATACTGATGCTATGCAGATCACTAAAACCATAAAAGTACCAAATATTGGGGCCAAGTTTCGGCCTGAGTTGCTCCTGTTTTTTTGGAGCAACTGGTTTAGAATGGAGTATCTTAGAAATTGCAATTCTCGGTCGGCATTTAGTTTGCTCCAGTTGTAGTCAGTTAGAACAGTTTCAGTTTGGAACAGATTTTATTTTCCCAAAAGGGGGCGTGTCCGGCCACTTACGCCCCGTTTTGAAAGTTTAGGCAGTGAAAACTTACTCCAAACTAACTTAGGATGGAGTAAGTGTAGATTTTTGTACGCTCAGAAAAACCTTGCCTACACTTAGAAAATCAGGCGTAGGTTACAAATCAGGCGTTGGGAACCCGGGGGGGCGGGGGGGGACGATGGAGTTTACAAACACTAAACACTTCAGTTTTACAAATAAAGAGCCATCATCAATAATAAATGATAAATACATCAATAAATCAACAAATAAAAAAAAATTTAAAAATTAAAAAATCAATAAATAAAAAAAATTCTACTCACCGACTGCAGCATTGGGAGCCCTCCAACAGCGTGCTGGGACGGGACCCCCCAGTGTGTGTCTCTCTGTCTGTCAGTGTCTATGTGATTCTGACAGCGAGGGGAGGGTGGGGGGGGGGGGGGTGGAGGAGGAGAAGGAGGAGGAGGGGGAGGAGGAGGGGGAGGAGGAGGAGGAGGAGAGGAAGGGGAGAGGAGAGGAAGGGGGAGAGGAGAGGAAGGGGGAGAGGAGAGGAAGGGGGAGAGGAGAGGAAGGGGGAGAGGAGAGGAAGGGGGAGAGGAGAGGAAGGGGGAGAGGAGAGGAAGGGGGAGAGGAGAGGAAGGGGGAGAGGAGAGGAAGGGGGAGAGGAGAGGAAGGGGGAGAGGAGAGGAAGGGGGAGAGGAGAGGAAGGGGGAGAGGAGAGGAAGGGGGAGAGGAGAGGAAGGGGGAGAGGAGAGGAGAGGAAGGGGGAGAGGAGAGGAGAGGAAGGGGGAGAGGAGAGGAGAGGAAGGGGGAGAGGAGAGGAGAGGAAGGGGGAGAGGAGAGGAGAGGAAGGGGGAGAGGAGAGGAGAGGAAGGGGGAGAGGAGAGGAAGGGGGAGAGGAGAGGAAGGGGGAGAGGAGAGGAAGGGGGAGAGGAGAGGAAGGGGGAAGAGGAGAGGAAGGGGGAGAGGAGAGGAAGGGGGGAGAGGAGAGGAAGGGGGAGAGGAGAGGAAGGGGGAGAGGAGGCTGAACGGGCCCAGCTGACGTGAAGAAGCCGGGCCCAAGACTTCGGGCGGGGCCCGCCGCTAGCAAGATGCCGGGCGGGCGGGCCCCGCTGAAGGAAGAGGGAGCGGACCGGAGTTAAAGGTAGGTGTGACCAGGGGAAGCCAGAACTGGGGGGGGGGGGGGGGGGGGGGGGAGCGGATCTGGAGCTGGGGGGGAGGGGGGGGTTTCAGAGCGGGAGCTGGGGGCGGTCGGAGCGGGAGTGGGCAGCGGAGCGGGAGCTGTGGGGGCGGGGGTTTCAGAGCGGGAGCTGGGGGCGGTCGGAGCGGGAGTGGGCAGCGGAGCGGGAGCTGTGAGGGGGGCGGTTTGAGAAAGCCAGCTGAACAGGGGAGGAAGCTGGAGCCAGAGCAGGAGCTGGACAAGGGAGGTGCAGCCTGATCTTCGCTGCTCCAGTGAGCCCATTTGGCCAGGGCTAGGGGCGGCATGCTTCGGGCCCGTCCCACACAGTTTCGGGCGCCTGGAGATACTGCACATGCATGCCCACTGCAGCGCGCCTCTGCAGAGGTCCCGGCACTGTTTTCAGCGCAGGGACCTGGCTCCGCCCCCCACAGCTCGTGCTGCGCCACGCCAAGCTCCAAAGGACCTGCAGGGAGCCGAAGAATCTGAAGGTATTTTATTGACGCACTTTCGAGCGCGAAAAACGGGCGTCCAGGTCGGGGCTGCGCCATTCTAGGCGCGGCCCGAAACTTGGGCCCAAAAAGAGGCAAAGTTCCCCACAAAAAGTTCATCCTCGATTAGACCATCACGCACACACACTTTTTCAACACAACGTATTCAATGACTAAAAATGCAAATACACAATGCAAAGACAAAAGAACCAAGCATTTTGATGAGTTACAAATAACCTCTATATGCAACAGACAACCTACAATTCACTTGCTTGCGTACAAGATTAATATTCAGAAGAGGAAGTTTAAATAAAAATGTTTACAATTTAAAAAGTACTTTCCTATAAATCCTCATGGGTGGAATACTAAATACTTGTGCAGGTTGTAACGCCCTGTTGTTTCAGTTTTCCTGAGAGAGCAAGATGTATAGTTAACAGGAGCTGCCCTGTGCTCGCTGCCCTACATTGGCTCCCGGTTAAGCAACAGCTCGATTTCAAAATTCTCATCTTTGTTTACAAATCCCTCCATGGTCTCACCTCTCCCTGTCTCTGTAATCTCCTTCAGCCTCACAAACCGCACCCCCCACCCCCACCCCCTGCCGAGTTTTCTGACCTCCTCTAATTCTGCCCTCTTGAGCATCCCTGATTCTAAATGCTCAGCCTCTGGTGGCCGTGCCTTCAGCTGCCTGTGCCCTAAGCTCTAGAATCCCTCTCTAAACCTCTCCTTAAAACCTACCTCTTTGATCAAGCTTTTGGTCATCTGCCATATTTTCTTCTTATGTGGCTTGGTGTCAAGTATATTTGTTTTGTTTTCTAACACTGCTGTAACGCACCTTGTGACGTTTTACTATGTTAAAAGGTGCTATATAAATACAAGTTGTTTGGTTGTTGTAGCCAATTACATTTTTGTCATGCATTTAAGTGCTAGACTCACCATTCGAGGTCATCTTGAACAGCAACTAGCCACAGAGGGTCCTGGCAAATAGGTCATTTAAGCAGACCTCATCCATTTGGAATGCCTGACATGGCAGGGTTTCCTGAGGCTGCTTCTCACCTGAAGAAATGTAAATCTTTTTTCTCAAGATCTTTTTAGCAAACTAACATACTCTGTGAAGTTTGACAAGGGGAGGACTACGTGGCAAAAACTTCACCTTCTAAGTGACTTTCATAGGTTTCCTTCAGAGGCTATCCTCGATCCCACTGACTTCTGGGTCAACCAACATAGGCACTTCTCAGGAGAGCTCTTTCATAGCAATCTCCAAACATCAAGGCACACAAATCTCAAAAAATGAGAAACCAAAAACAAGAGCGAAAGGGTGAGATTGCCTCCACTACAACAACTGACTCCACTGGAGTGGTTAATAATTGTAGACAACAGACACCCAAAATTTTTTTAAAACTACGCATCACTTCACCGTGGAAGAACTCCACTTCCCAGAATCCTCGTAAGCAGAGTGAAGTAACCTAAAAAGTGAAAGAATTAAAAGGGGTTCTAGGCTGAGGAAAACTAAAATGAACAGGACTAGGCAAAAACACATTTAAAAAGACAGCAATCAAGAGAAGTAAAAGTTAAAGGAGAGCACCTGAGTGAAATAAAATACAGGAGGTAGCAGAGTAAAGCCAAATTTTAAAGCACCAAGAAAAATAAAAAACCAGAGAGAAATAAAGTTAAAGGAACCACCCAAGCCACGGAAAATTAAAAAGGAAGCACCTGATGGAAGCAAAATCAAAAGGAGAGGAGTATAACTAGGATGGAGGCTGCAAGGTATTTTTGCTGTGGGATATGAAAAAGCAAATTATAATGGAAAAATCTATTAAAATCTGTTGTTTAAAAAATGGTTACGGTAAGGATATAACCTTAGAGGAGATGCAAGAACTTACAAGGGCGAACAAAAGCTAGGGAATTACTAAGGAAGAATGGATCGTACTTGACTCAGTGAGTCAACACAAACCAGTACAATTGAATAAAGGATGCAACTGCTGAGGAGAAACCACGGAAATTAGGATAATGGATGGATTCAAGTGAATATTGCTGGGACAAAGATGCAGACTTATAAGGCATAGGGTGATTCTGCTAAAGAAAGTGGATAGTCATGTTTGTCGTAAGTATTGTAGCTGTAGGATGTCTATCTAGAACTAGAGCACTGCATATTGGGGAAATATTCAAAGGGCTATTGAAAGTGGCAGGGGGAGATTGAGTAGTGCTTGTAGGGATAAACTTCAGAAGAAGAATATACATGTCTTAAGACACGTGAGGATTGTCTCAAACCTCAAAGACCAAGAGATACAAAGTAATATTCCCGCTTATATTTCTGGTCTTAAAGTAAAGGAGGGGACTTGACCAAGAAAATAGTGAGTGAGCGAGCGAGCGAAACATAGTATTTCTTTTTCATCGTAATTTGAGTTCTTTTTAGAAAAATACATTAAACTTTGAAAGCAACAGAAAGTTTCTAATTATCCCTCATCAACAACTTACATTTATATAGTGCCTTTATTTTAGTAAAAAGGAGCTTCACAGGAGCGTTATCATACAAAGTTTGATCACAGAGATACACTTCCGTGTACCAATCACAGGTACCAAATATAAAGATTGCAAAGAACTCTTTGTAAATTCCACCCAGGTCTGCCAGACCTAGGACAATCCTAACCCTGTCCCTGTACTGTCAGGCCTGTCATGTATCTTACATGGCCACTGTTGATACTATATCAAAGTGTGCCACCAGAGGGCACAGCAGTGGAAGAACAGGCCCCCCCCTCACCCCTGAGTCCCTTAACTCAGAGTCCGCCGAGGGGGCTAATCGAGTAGCATCATGCTGCCGTTGCGGAGGGAATCATAGGGCTCACCAGTGCCGTTTTAAAGACTATGTTTGCAAAGGCTGCGGCACAAAGGGCCACCCCCAGCGAATGTGTAAAAGAAATAGGACTCACTGTGTTGATGAGGAGTCCGCAGATGACCATGAATCCAGTGTGGATTATGAATTGTTAGACAGAGGCCGCCCAGTCCCACGGGGTGGTACATAGCATGTTTACCTGCACCAACGAGTACTCCCTGCTGAAGAGGGAAGTCCAGTCTTCATGGAAGTGGACACAGGGGCGAGCCAGTCAGTGATGAATCAAGGAGCCTTTGAGAGGCTATGGGACAATCCGGCTGAATACGAGCTGGCCCCGGGTCAGGCAAAACTGCGTACCTACACCAATTAAATCATCCCAGTCGTTGGTAGTATGAATGTAAAAAGATACTCCATGATGGTGCGGTGTGTGTACAAGTTACCTCTGTGGATTGTTGCAGGTGATGGACCAACGCTGCTTGGCAGAAGGGGGATGGAGAAGATCCAGTGGAAGTGGGAAGATTTCACCCCTCCAGCAATCGAAGCCCTCTGCACTCAGAGGCAAAGCAAGCCCTCACCTGAGCGTGGACCCGGCACAGATGAGCTGACCAGCACAGCACCCGAGACACAGACCACTCAGCATAACTGCGTGGAGATGATCCAGCTGAGACGACCCGAACGCACCTTCCAGGCTCTAGTGGCAGGACTCAGAAGGGAGAAAATCGGATCCAACAGCGACTTCCCAATTGCAGAGGCAGAACCCGGGGAGAAGAGGATTACCACAGTTGACATCGTGGACAGAGAAAAGATGGCGCCCGAACTACGAAGCGATGCGCTGAAAACAAAGATGGCCGCAGCCAGACCACGAGGTGCAGCGCTGATAGAGCAACACGTGGCACCAAACGAAGAAGCGGATTGGGGTAAAGCAAGCAAGGCTCTCAAAGGAGGCCTGCAACCCACTACAATTAAAGGGACAGTGCCACACAATTAAGCAATGTAACAAGAATTGTAAGTTAGAGACTAAAGGTGTAACAGATTATGTAAAGTGTGTAATTGACCATGTAAAAAGTGTAACTGATAATCGGAATTGTATACATGCAACCAGCGAGGAAAAGTCACGCGATTATGTACAATGTGTAATTGATGATTTGAACTGTGCATATGCAACCAGCGAGGAAAAGTCGCGCGATCGTGATCGGACCCTTAGAGCGTCCATCATAATTAAGGAAAATCTGTGCGATGCAGGATTCCCACTGCACGCAGCCAATGCAGCGGGCAGACACCCATCGGGTGCACACAGGTTCAGCGAGCTACCCAATGCTGTAGCCTGAGTCCCAGGGACCAGAGTCATGCATCACGAAGTGTGGCCACAAGCAGCCAACACACACGAGCTGCGAAGCAAGTGACCTCAAGCAGGGCAAAGGCACCGGTGGGGATACCATGCCCCAGGTCGGCTCCATCTCTCAGGCAACCGATGCCACCAACTGCCACGAGCCTGAAGAAGCAGACTGCACTAAGGCCATACCCCTAGATGTAGGGTCACCCGCCACAGTTTCCCCAGAGGAAACAAGCACCAGCCAGGATCTCAGACCAAGCGACGCTCAGGCCAGCGAGTCAGCATTCCCCTGTGCACTGCGAGATGACAGCTCCTCAGGGAGCAGCTGGGACCCAGGGTGTAAAGAAAGGACAGGGGTGGGTGGCGGTGTGGTCACAGACATCTGTGAACCTGTCTGCCACTGAACCGCCACCACCCAGCAGCTCCGGAACTAGCTTGTCCTTGCACACCGGTCACCGCATCGATAAGGCATCTAACGCTCTTGTCGCACCACGGAACCACACACCCAAAAAAATGCAAAACCCACTTACCTGAACTTGTGTACACATGAATGCCAGGAGCCCCCGCCACACCAACGTTGGGGGAGGGGGGGGGGGGGGGGGGGGGGGGGGGAGGTGGGCAGAGAATGGAGTGGTCAGGAACACACACACACACGCACACACAAACAGTAACTACCAGCACATAACTGCACCAACCAACCACCCAAGGTTGAGCCGGCCCGCCAGAGGTCTACCAGAAAGAACCCAAAGAGAGCTAAGCCCAGAGCATAGTTAATGCAGAGGTGATTTGCACTGAGGGTTCAGTGATGTCACGTTATCTTACATAGCCACTGTTGGTACTATATCAAGGTGTGCCACCAGAGGGCACAGCAGTGGGAGACTCATAGGTTACCTATACAGGTGTGCCTGGCCTCATATAAAAGGCAGGTCGCCAGGTGTGATCCTCACTCTGGAGTTAACTAATAAAGAAGGACTACGGTCACTACAGTTCAAGTACAACACACTGCCTCGTGGAGTCATCGTTAGAGCATCGGGTGCGTGTGCGGTGTCCTGTCGGGGGCCTTCTCCTGGTCTAGGCTTGTTGGGCAGGTGTCCACACCCCTGTCCCGCGCGTGGGCGATCGTGTCTCTGGGTGGCACGGGGCTGTCGGAGGTCTTCCTGCCGGGGGTGGCGCGGGTCTGGACCGGATGGATCACCGGCTCGGGAGCAGACTTGATCGTGTTGGCGATGGCCTTTGGCAGGGTCTTGTGGTCCACGTTGGGCGGCGAGGTGGGCCGCCAGTTTTTGGTTTCCTCCCTCTCCCCCTTCTGCTTGTGGATGGGGATGGTTGTGCCTTTCCTCGTCGGTTCTGGCATGCTGCCGGCCGGAGGCATACCCCCGTACACCTCCTTGAGCAAGGAGATGTCCACGTCTGCGTGAAGCAGACTGGCGCAATCCAAGATCCAGGAATACGTGCTGAGGGACGCACTAAAAATTGGTGCAGTCACCGCAAAGGCACAGTGGGGAAGAGCCATAGTTTAAAGCCATCCCGCCACGATAAACCCAGGGGCTGGAATCAGTATAAAACTCCCCTCGGGCTGTACTTGTAAACTTTTTGTATACACAGAGCACCATGATCTGAAAAAACCTATGTAGTGCCATGTATAATGCAAGTTCTGTTTAGTAATGTATATTGCAAAGAAATGTAACTGTACCCTCACCCATTCCGTGTACCGTATAGTGCCACTAGTAAATTAATATGATGACAGTATTATAATACATCCTGGATTGTACTGAAATGTACCTCGAAATGTAAAGCAAGCAAATCTATTCAACCGACCTGCCGTTAGCATCTAAATGTATTGTATGGAATTACTGACCGCATCCAAATGTACTGAACTGTCTTCCAATGTATTGTGCAAATTTTTATAAAGTATATTTTGAAATTTTAAAAAAAATGAACAGTTCTCTTTTCTCTTTTCTCTTTGAAAAAAAGGCTGAGGGGTGACCTAAAAGATCTTTAAAATTATGAAATGTTTTGATAGAGTGGATAGAGAGAGAATGTTTCCACTTGTGGGGACGAGCATAACTAGAGCATAACGAGCATCAATATAAAATAGTCACCAAGAAATCAAATTGGGAATTCAGAATAAACTTCTCTACCCAAACTCAAAGGATATGGAGAGAAAGCAGGAAAGGGGTACTGAGGTGAATGATCAGCCATGATCTTATTGAATGGTGGTGCAGGCTCAAAGGGCCGAATGGCCTACTCCTGCACCTATTTTCTATTTTTCTATGTTTCTATCTAAGGAGACAAGGCCCGCAACCTCCACGTACCAGCGAATGACATTAAAAATACAAAAGTGATCCAAACGCCCTCATTCCAAACACTGCTGCCAAAACTCAAGTTCCTCCTTCACAATTGTACCATACCCCAGCTTCCTCCTCAGCAGTTATGCAAATCCAAAGTATCCTCCACATGCTACCAAACACCTGCTGCACCGATAGACTTCAGAATCCTTACTCCAGCTCTACCAAAGCCCAGAATCATCCCCAATGTAACTAAGGTACAGGACCATCCATCCCCAGAGCAACTGAACATCACTCCCTCCACCCAGTACAGTTAAATAGCAGATATCTTGCACCAATCAATACATTTTGTAATATATTCTCAGTTTTAAAACTGCTAAAGGGATAGAAATTACTTATAGGTACAGGAATATATTAAAAAAAGACCAGTCATTTACGATTGTGGGCAGTGTTGGAAATTCAATTCAAAGCTGCAGTAAAAAATCCCAGAAGGCTTTTAATTAATATTCTGAACTATTACTACTTCCAAGTAAAGGAAGACATAAGCAACATGTGCTCTCTACATGCCAATAACCAAAGGAGAAGTAATGACATTGATATCAATGAGAGGCAAGTCCTATGTTAAAATGGCTCAAAACAAATAAATCCCCAGAGTACCAAGAGGGTTGGCAATCAGTAACTAGTGGGGTGCAGCAGGGATCAGTGCTGGGACCTCAACTATTTACAATCTATAGTGACGACTTGGATGAAGGGACTGGGTGTAACATAGCCAAGTTTGCTGACGATACAAAGATGGCAGGAAAAGCAATGTGTGAGGACACAAAAAAACCTGCAAAAGGACATAGACAGGCTGAGTGAGTGGGCAAAAATTTGGCAGATGGAGTATAATGTTGGAAAGTGTGAGGTTACGTACTTTGGCAGAAAAAAAAATTGAAGAGCAAGTTATTATTTAAATGGAGAAAAATTGCAACCCGCTGCAATACAACAGGACCTGGGGAGTCCTGGTGCATGAAACACAAAAGGTTAGTATGCAGGTACAGCAAGTGATGAAGGCGGCCAATGGAATCTTGGCTTTTATTGCAAAGGAGATGGTGTATAAAAGCAGGTAAGTCTTGCTACAGTTATACAGGGTATTGGTGAGGCCATACCTGGAATACTGTGTACAGTTTTGGTTTCCACATTTACGAAAGGATATACTTGCTTTGAAGGCAGTTCAGAGAAGGTTCACTAGGTTGATTCCGGAAGGAAGAGGTTGACTTGTGAGGAAAGGTTGAGTAGGTTGGGCCTCTACTCATTGGAATTCAGAAGATTGAGGGGTGATCTTATCGAAACGTAATGAGGGGGCTTGATAAGGTGGATGCAGAGAGGATGGTTCCACTGATGGGGGAGACTAGAACTAGGGGGCATAATCTTAGAATAAAGGGCTGCCCATTTAAAACTGAGATTAGGAGGAATTTCCTCTCTCAGAGGGTTGTAAATCTGTGGAATTCGCTGCCTCATAGAGCTGTGGAAGCTGGGTCATTGAATAAATTTAAGACAGAGATCGACAGTTTCTTAACCGATAAGGGAATAAGGGATTATGGGGAACAGGCAGGGAAGTGGACCCGAGTCCATGATCAGATCAGCCATGATCATATTAAATGGCGGAGCAGTCTCGAGGGGCGGTATGCCTACTCCTATTTCTTAAGTTCTTATGTTATGTTCAGGAAGGGGAGGAAATTTACATGGCACAAGGAATTGATTATCAGGAGCAAATGTGAGAATTAGCTGGGAAGAGGCAGTCACCATCGATTTAGATGGAGACAACCAAAGTAGACTATGGAAGCCCTTACAACATGTTGTGCGGAGACTTCCAAAAAGCATTTGACAAAGTTCCATATGAAAGGGTACTAGTTAAGCTCAATGCAACGGGGCTTCAGGGTATGCTCAGGAAATGGCTGAGAAATTGCCTAGAAGATAGAAAACAACCAGTATTAGTTAGAGTAGTTATGTCAGGGGGGTGGGAGAAGTGATAGGTGGGGTGCTCCAGGGATCATCATTAAAGGCGGTCCCTCGTATCGAGGATGACTTGCTTCCATGCCAAAAAGGGGTGAGTTCATAGGTGTTTCAATGAAGGATCTAATATTCCAGGTCGTGAACTACTTGTTGAAGGGTGGAAGATGCCGGTGCATGGAATTTTTTTTTTTTTTATAAACGTGTGGTGGCCGTTGCACATCCGCCACCACATAAGCTTGACAGAGATAGGTCTTGGTCCAATGGCAAGGATTAACCAAGACAACTGGAGACCAGCTCTGCTGCACGGACCTAGTTTGCATACATATTGCAGTGTGGACTGGCCCGTGCTGCCCCGGGCCCTCGCCTCTTTTGGGCCCTGAAACCATGCCTCTCTTGAGCCCCGATCACGTCGCTCGGCCATCTCTCGCCGCTCCTGTTGTACCTGCCCATGCTCCAATCAGCGACCTGGATTTTGGTGACATCCAATCCAGTCACCTTCTTCACAGCTGTCACTCTCCAGCACGCGCACCTATTACTGTTATAATTTAAATCAACACCCCGAATTCAGAAATTCAAGGCAAATTGGTTCAATTTTAAAATATGACACTAATCTAAGAAGGGCAGTTGATTTTGTTTTTTAGGAGGAAGCTCAGGAAATATATGGGTGAACCAAGGGTTAAAATGCAGAGTGCTGACTATTTTAATGATTCTGAGAAAGGGCAGTTTCCACTGGGTGTTCAGGCTCATCAGTCTTTGAATGTTGAGAATAATGTATGGTACTGCTTGGCTCCAGCCTGGTCAGAACTTAATTAGAAAATGGCCTGGTGACCTTGACAAGGAAAGATAGGGAGAATGTGCTTACTTTAGCTAAATTGAATGAGTTGAAACAGGAGAATTGATGGTTGACTCATCTTCACGCACATCAATGGAATCATTGTAAATTATAAATTGATCATGTACAGTAGCTTAGAAATTTGCGTGAGAAAATTCGGTACCGCTCCATTTAACACTCGCGATGCGCGAGACTTTGTGCCAGGCGCAGAAGTCTCGCCTCTCACGAGAAATTGGGGTTTCCGACCCCGAAAGGAAGTAGAGAGCTAAATCAAGCACTGGACCTCGTAGCGCGACCACAAAGGAGGGGCTCTTCCCTGAATTAAAGGGAAGGCCCAAGCTGCATACTCTGCAGCAAAAAAGAGAGTCCTACCTGGACCACCAGGGAGCGGGGATGCCATGCCAACAGCCCGGCACTCAAGCAAAGAGCCAGACTGACCGATTGTCGCACGCGTTCAAAATACCAATGGAGCACACAAAAAACTTTTTTTATTTAAAAAAAATTTTTTTAATTTTTTTTTTTTTAAAAACAGTATCACACCTCCCCAAAAGCCCAGCCACCCAATAAATGTCCCCCGAAGCTGTCGCCATCACACCTGGCGCAGCTTCAGGGGCAATACTCAATTTAGAGTCCGGAGCACGACATACGGTGAGGACGTCAGCATCGCCAGCAGAGCGGGCACTTACGGGTAACCTCCGCTAAACTTCGGCCATATTTAGCAGGAGTCATTAGCAGCGCCGTGTCTGGTCATAAAATCCTTTGCGCCCCATTTACGCCCCCCCGGGGACTCTAAACGTAGGTGCAAATGACCCGAATATCATGTCCTTGGAGTTGCATGTGTACGAAGCTTGATCAGTTCATACTGAGCATGCCATACATGTGCATTTTTGATTAGACTTCACACTCAAAGTTTTTAAAAAGTGGCAGATTGTATTGTGAATTTGGATTTGGAGGTTTGAATAATCTCAGAACTGTAACGTTCAGCACAGAATGTGAAACTTTAGGGCCTCAACCTGACTTGTCCACAGGTAGGGTTACTGCTTCGAGCCTTCTACCACCCTTTGAATACTTGCGTTACATTAAAAGATAATACTGCCGAAATCCAAAGAACAAAGTTTTTTTTAAATGTTCAAATGCATTACTTTTATATTAGCACCAATTGATCATCTGTGGCACTGCACACAGGGAATCAAAACCAAATGTAAACTTCACAAGAAGTAGAATTGGCTGGCATCGGATAATGAGAGAAAGGTTTGCAGGCCCATTTTCATGTCATACATCTGCCATTATTTCTATATAATACTTTGATTAGATATTATTTGTTAAATTACAAAACATTTGAGAAGCACAGAAGTAGGGCTGGTTGGAGTGTAGGAGCTTCTCTGTACCTGTAGTACAATCCAAGGAAATAGGAAACGTAAACTCAAAGCGCGACACCACCACCACGGGTGAAAAGGTATAATAATTACAGTGCAACTAGTTTTACATTTTAACATTATATATGTGGACATAAGAATTTATACTGAAAAAGTTGAAGCAAAGGAGTGACAAACATGGAGCACAGTTTTGTAGGCAAGCATTGCATGCAGACATAAGATTTTTTAGATGTTATACCAGTCAATCTCACGTTGCGTTGCACACAGATAGTTGAAACTGTACACATTGTCCATGCTGCAGCAGCTCAGAAGACAATCTCTCGGAACAGCAAAATTCAATCAAAACTGGAATTTGTTTCCAGCATAGAATTCAAACTGCTTCAGTAAACAGGTTACGATGGAGCAAGTACTTAGTGACTCTCAAAATATTTTCTATTTATGTTCCAAAACTTCCCATGACTGAAATACTTGACAAAAAACAGTGAAGTTATAGTTAACACTAGCCAGGGTACTATACAATGCATCTTTCAATGCCAGTACCACACTGAAACACTCATGGAACAAATTAACAAGTTTTTCAATCAAATCACTGTTGAATGAGTTATGTTTTTGGAACAAAGTTTTAAGTTTTGGGTTTTAAATAACTTTGCGGTAATAGAAATCACTTTTGAGCAACAGCACTTTCACTGTAAGCCAAGAATAAACATGTGGAATAGTTCAGCTACCAGTTTTCAAAAATTTTCTGGGAGAAGCAAAACTGCTCTAGAACATATGGTGCTGGATCTGTACCCTTTTTCAATCTCTATTAAAAAAAATTAATAAAAAGAAAAACTTGTATAAAACCATTTTAGATGTACATATTTTGTTTTTAACATGTTGGCCAGCTCAAGATCTTGATATTTTTAAGGAACTAAGTCTTCCTTGAATGCATTTCAGCAAACAACACACTAATTTGATGCGTAAGCTGAAAACATGTACTTTACATGCGGTTTCTATAGTTAGACGAAAATACATAAGACTTGCATTTATATAGCACCTTTCATGACCACTGGACATCTCAAAGCGCTTTACAGCCAATGGAGTACTTATGGAGTGTCGTCACTGTTGTAATGTGGGAAATCTTTGAGCAAATTTGTTCTTATAACATATGCCAAAAATATGCTGGAATGTTAACATCTTCCTCGAAATGGTAATTGTTGACTGCATTACCATGTTACATAACAGAACCTAGATTATAGTGGTGTAAATGTCACTTAGTGAAAAGCACTTGTTCTACTCAACCACATTTGTTTGGAGGGATTCAGTAAACACTATGTTGAGACAAAGGCAATAACCACATTTCAACTATGATACTACAGAAATTGTGCCATTTGAAATTTTCAAGAGTGCAGGAAAGAAATCTAGAAATTTTACCCACTATAGCAATACATCACTGTATTATTACTAATGTATTACTAAAGAGCCTTAATAATAAATATTTCAAATGACTAACTGTTTTAATATTAAATTTCCAATTCCACTAATTAATATAAAATAAAAACCTTTAGGATCTAATGTACTTAGGTGCACAACAGTTATTGAAATGTAATCAATATACAGATAAATCTGGTGGTTAAGAGTGAAATACAGTTTTGTCTCCTGCTTCCTAACTTGCATACACACAACTGAAATTGATATGGAGGCTTCCCTTCCAGCTGTTATATTGTGCAGCATTTAAATCAGAAACAAACCATTCCGTCCATCAAGTCTGCATCAATGTTTTTCTCCATATAAGCCACCCAGTCTAATCCCACACTTGCTGTTACCCAAAATCCTTAATACTCGTTTTTTTTTCAAGCAGCTATCTAACTCCCTTTAAAAAGTACTTATCAACTCAGCTTCAACAAAATTTTGTGGCAGAGAATTCCATATTCTAACCACTGTCTGTATGAAGAAAGTTTTGTCAAGAACTCTATTTAGTTTTGTGATTATGCTGAATTTATATGCTCTCATTATTATCTTGCCGACCATTTACCTCATCGTAACACTTGACAATCTTGTATGGTTATCCCTCAGCCGCTTAAGAGTCTGGTGAAAAAAAATTAAATCAAACTTCTCAAGGCTCTCTTCATAACTGTAACCCCTCACTCCAGTAAAATCGTACTAAATCTATGCTGCAACTTCTCCATTACTTGTATACCGGTTCTGGGGGAGGTGGGACCAGTACAAACCGGATGGTCTACATCTGGGTAGGACCGGAACCGATGTCCTAGAGGGAGTGTTTGCTAGTGCTGTTGGGGAGGAGTTAAACTAATATGGCAGGAGGATGGGAACCTATGCAGGGAGGCAGAGGGAAATAAAAGGGAGACAGAGGCAAAGATAGAAAGGAGAATAGTAAAAGTGGAGGGCAGAGAATCCCAAATCAAAAAACAAAAAGAGCCACATTACAGCAAAATTCTAAAGCAACAAGGTGTGTTAAAAAGACAAGCCTGAAGGCTCTGTGTCTTAATGCAAGGTTTATCCGTAATAAGGTGGATGAATTAACTGTGCAAATAGATGTTAACAGATATGATATGATTGGGATTACAGAGACGTGGCTCCAGGATAATCAGGGCTGGGAACTCAACATCCAAGGGTATTCAACATTCAGGAAGGATAGAATAAAAGGAAACGGTGGTGGGTAGCATTGCTGGTTAAAGAGGAGATTAATGCAACAGTTAGGAAGGACATTAGCTTGGATGATGTGGAATCTATATGGGTAGAGCTGCAGAACACCAAAGGGCAAAATACGTTTGTGGGAGTTGTGTACAGACCTCCAAACAGTAGTAGTGATGTTGGGGAGGGCATCAAACAGGAAATTAGGGGTGCATGCAATAAAAGGTGCAGCAGTTATAATGGGTGACTTTAATATGCACATAGATTGGACTAACCAAACTGGAAGCAATACGGTGGAGGAGGATTTCCTGGAGTGCATAAGGGATGGTTTTCTAGACCAATATGTCGAGGAACCAACTAGGGGGGAGGCCATCTTAGACTGGGTGTTGTGTAATGAGAGAGGATTAATTAGCAATCTCGTTGTGCGAGGCCCCTTGGGGAAGAGTGACCATAATGTGGTGGAATTCTACATTAGGATGGAGAATGAAACGGTTAATTCAGAGACCATGGTCCAGAACTTAAAGAAGGGTAACTTTGAAGTTATGAGGCGTGAATTGGCTAGGATAGATTGGCGAATGATACTTAAGGGGTTGACAGTGGATGGGCAATGGCAGACATTTAGAGACCGCATGGATGAACTATAATAATTGTACATCCCTGTCTGGCGTAAAAATAAAAAAGGGAAGGTGGCTCAACTGTGGCTATCAAGGGAAATCAGGGATAATCTTAAAGCCAAGGAAGTGGCATACAAATTGGCCAGAAATAGCAGCGAACCCGGGGACTGGGAGAAATGTAAAACTCGGCAGAGGAGGACAAAGGGTTTGATTAGGGCAGAGAAAATAGAGTACGAGAGGAAGCTTGCAGGGAACATTAAAACGGACTGCAAAAGCTTCTATAGATATGTAAAGAGAAAAAGGTTAGTAAAGACAAATGTAGGTTCCCCTGCAGTCAGAATCAGGGGAAGTCATAACGGGGAACAAAAAATGGCAGATCAATTGAACAAGTACTTTGGTTCGGTATTCATGAAGGAGGACACAAGCAACCTTCCAGATATAAAAAGGGTCAGAGGGTCTAGTAAGGAGGAGGAACAGAGGGAAATCCTTATTAGTCGGGAAATTGTGTTGCGGAAATTGATGGGATTGAAGGCCGATAAATCCCCGGTCTGCATCCCAGAGTACTTAAGGAGGTGGCCTTGGAAATAGCGGATGCATTGAGTGTCATTTTCCAACATTCCATTGACTCTGGATCAGTTCCTATGGAGTGGAGGGCAGCTAATGTAATCCCACTTTTTAAAAAAGAGGGAGAGCGAAAACAGGGAATTATAGACCGGTCAGCCTGGCATCGGTAGTGGTCAAAATGATGGAATCAATTATTAAGGATGTCATAGCAGCGCATTTGGAAAGAGGCGACATGATAGGTCCAAGTCAGCATGGATTTGTGAAAGGGAAAAATGCTTGACAAATCTTCTGGAATTTTTTGAGGATGTTGCCAGTAGAGTGGACAAGGGAGAACCAGTTGATGTGGTGTATTTGGACTTTCAGAAGGCTTTCGACAAGGTCTCACACAAGAGATTAATAAGCAAAGTTAAAGCACATGGGATTGGGGGTAGTGTGCTGACGTGGATTGACAACTGTTGGCAGACAGGAAGCAAAGAGTAGGAGTAAATGGGTACTTGTCAGAATGGCAGGCAGTACCGCAAGGTTCTGTGCTGGGGCCCCAGCTGTTTACATTGTACATTAATGATTAAGACGAGGGGATTAAATGTAGTATCTCCAAATTTGCGGATGACACTAAGTTGGGTGGCAGTGAGAGCTGCGAGGAGGATGCTATGAGGCTGCAGAGTGACTTGGACAGGTTAGGTGAGTGGGCAAATTGCATGGTAGATGTAGTATAATATGGATAAATGTGAGGTTATCCACTTTGGTGGTAAAAACAGAGAGACAGACTATTATCTGAATGGTGACAGATTAGGAAAAGGGGAGGTACAACAAGACCTGGGTGTCATGGTACATCAGTCATTGAAGGTTGGCATGCAGGTACAGCAGGCGGTTAAGAAAGCAAATGGCATGTTGGCCTTCATAGCGAGGGGATTTGAGTACAGGGGCAGGGAGGCGTTACTACAGTTGTACAGGGCCTTGGTGAGGCCACACCTGGTGTATTGTGTACAGTTTTGGTCTCCTAACTTGAGGAAGGACATTCTTGCTATTGAGGGAGTGCAGCGAAGGTTCACCAGACTTATTCCCGGAATGGCGGGACTGACATATCAAGAAAGACTGGATCAACTGGGCTTGTATTCACTGGAGTTCAGAAGAATGAGAGGGGATCTCATAGAAACGGTTAAAATTCTGACAGGTTTGGACAGTTTAGATGCAGGAAGAATGTTCCCAATGTTGGGGAAGTCCAGAACCAGGGGTCACAGTCTAAGGATAAGGGGTAAGCCATTTAGGACTGAGATGAGGAGAACCTTCTTCACCCAGAGAGTGGTGAACCTGTGGAATTCTCTACCACAGAAAGTTGTTGAGGCCAATTCACTAAATATATTCAAAAAGGAGTTGATGTAGTCCTTACTACTCGGGGGATCAAGGGGTATGGCGAGAAAGCAGGAATGGGGTACTGAAGTTGCATGTTCAGCCATGAACTCAATGAATGGCGGTGCAGGCTCGAAGGGCCGAATGGCCTACTCTTGCACCTATTTTCTATGTTTCTATGTGCTTCCCTATAAAAGAGAGTCCAATGTTGCCAAATAATGTCTTGTACATGTTCAAGATTAACCCACTTTTTTTATTCTATACCTTTAGAAATAAAACAGTACTTTTTCCACTTGCTCTTTTGGCCACTATTTTTAATCTCATCAATCACACTCCATTCCTAGCCTCAAAGGATAGCCGGGCAATCTACTCCCAGACGTCAGCTGTTAGGTACTTCCTAATGGCTACAGTGCAAGAGCAGACTCGTCCGCTGATTCACCAACCTTCCTACAAAGGCAAGGAAGGAAACAAAGCAGCTAGCACCTCTCTTAAGGCACAACTGAAATAAAGAACACGCCATATACATAAAATTGACCACAATATAGAAACAATATGTATTTTCTTGGGGGGAGTAACCAAATATTATAGTAAAAGTAGATTGATCAAATAACAATGGGAAGAAGAGAGGTCATGCAATCTGCTACTCAAGAGATCAGCAAAGTTAATCATAGTCAGTTTCCTCTTAATTTCTAGTGCTGAATAAGATATTTTGTTTTCCTGAGTGTATCCAAATGAACCGATTACAATGGTCAAATTCTTATGTATTAAGTGTGCCTGTTATACTAAAAAGTTTGACATCATGATTCACTGTGTCACTCACTGATTTGACTAGCTACCATAATAACACATTTTACAGTCAAATATTTCACTGGTTCCACATATTTTAGGGGTGGGGTATATATTGTTGGTTATTTCCTTCTATTTGCAGAATGCATTTTACTTTCAATCATCATGTGCAAGATAAGCAAAATTTGACAGTAACCATTGCTGAGCTCAAAAAGGCAGACTTTGAATTAACTGTAATTTGGCTACAAAATGTTTATGCAGTGTCTAGGGGATAGCAGATAATCAAATAATGGTGAAAACAACAACTTGTATTTATATTGCACCTTTAATGTAGTTAAACATTCCAAGGCAATTCACAAGAGCGTTATCAAACAAAATTTGACATCGAGCCACATAAAAAGATTAGGACAGGTGACCAAAAGCTTGGTCAAAAAAGTAGGTTTAAAGGAGTAACTTAAAGGAGGAGAGAGCGAGCGCGAGAGCGAGGCAGAGAGGCTTAGGGAGGGAATTCCAGAACTTAGGGCCTGAGCTGCTGAAGGCATGTCGGCAATGATACAATGATAAAAATCGGAGATACGCAAGGGGTCAAAATTGGAGAAGCACAGAGATATCGTAGCGTTGTAAGACTGGAGCAGGTTACAGAGATAGGAAGGGGTGAGGCCATACAGGGATTTGAAAACGAGGACGACAATTATAAAATCAAGCCGTTGTTTAACCAGGAGTCAATGTAGGTTTGTGAGCATAGGGGTGATGGGTGAACGGGACTTGGTGCGAGTTAGGATGCGGGCAGCAGAGCTTTGGATGAGCTTAAGTTTATGGAGGGTGGAAGATGGGAGGCCAACCAGGAGTGCGTTAGAATAGTCAAGTCTAGATATAACAAAGGTATGGATGAGGGCAGCAGCAGAGTTTATGATGAGCTCAAGAGTGGAAGATGGGAGGCCAGCCAGTACGGAGCTGGAGGAATTCTATAAATACAGGCTACAATGTAGATTTTTCAATGTATATTATTAACCAATTGAATTTTTGCTAAAATTGCCCTTTGATGATCCATTACAAAATTATCTCATGCTACTAGCACAAATACAGAATACACAATGGTAGTCAGTAGTTTACTGAAAACCCTAGGCACATTGGGTGTACAATTCACTTGGGTCCAAATGGTTTATAGTTTCTTGTAACAAATCTTGAAAACAGCAAGATAAATTATGAAGTATTCTATATGCGTACGCATATTGCTTCGTGCACACTAGAGAAATGTGAGGATACAATCTGGCATAGCTGTAAAACTTCAGAGTGAAACAAGTAGCAAGAACTACTTGGGAGGATTCTGGAAAGAGTACATTTAAAAACAAAACAGAAATGTCAAGGCTCCAGAGCAGAGCCAAGTTTTGGGCAAAAATAAGCAGAGTGGGTCAGGAAGGGACAGAGTGCAACAACAGTAATAAGGCATCAGAAACTAGTGACATCAAGGAAGAATAGAAATAAGTCAAAGCTAAAGGCACGATGTCTGAATGCACAAAGCATTCACAACATAATGGATGAATTAATAGCACAGATAGAAATTAATAGGTTTGATTCATTATGCATTATGGAGGCGTGGTTGCCAAGTGGCCAAGGTTGGGAACTAAATATTCCAGGATACTTAACATAAGAAATAGGAGCAAGGAGACAGAAATGGACAGTTTCTTAAACGATAAGGAGATAAGGGGTTACAGGGAGCGGGCAGGGAAGTGGAGCTGAGTCCATGATCAGATCAGCCATGATTTTATTGAATGGCGGAGCAGGCTCGAGGGGCCGTATGACCTATTCCTGCTCCTAATTCTTATTTAACCCCCGATGTCTGCACCGAAAAAACGATGCCATGCCTTCTGCGCACGCGCGACAAAAAAAGTTAAGCTTTTGTCATTGCAATGGATGCGCATGCGCAGTACAGCTCCGAGTTGGCAATCGGCAGTTTTTAAAGAGCCAGATGCGTGTGAGAGAAGGATTGCTGTGTGAGAGCATTGGAAAAATTGGAGCTGCAGCAGTTCATGGTGCAACTCGTTGCAAGGACCAACGATTTCTTGCAGGATGAAATGGAGGCACTAGTTACTGTGAGTGAGAACAAATGGCAGGAGCTGGACACCAGCAGAGGTCACATAAAAGTTCCACCCAAAGAAATGAAGAAACGCTGGAACCAAGTTTCAGAAGATTACTGCGCAATGGTGACCACCACGAGATCTGGAGGCCAGTGTAAAAAGAAATGGCAGGACCTTGTCAAGTAGTTAGTGTCAGTAATATTTTCATTTATTCAATGCAATTGCAATTGTAAATGTGACCAGCTGTATATGTCCCACCCAGCAGAAAGACACCCTCTCTAAAAGGTTGTGTTTTCATCTTTGCAGAGGCACACAACAAATGAGAAGGAACCCGAACAGGAGGAGGCCCGGCAAATCTGCAGCCACTGACACCCTTGGAAGAGAGGGTCATTGCTTTGATGAGTCCTGCCTGGAGAAAAGCAATCACCACTGCACTAGCTGGGCCCACGCTCGAGGGAGAGGGTAAGTACTGCAAATTCCACAGTCTGGCTTTGCTAAATGTTAAGTACTGCGCGAGCGAGCTATGCTTCGGTTCCTGCAGATGTCTCAGTCAGCTACGCTTCGGTTGATGCAAGGTGCTATCATTCATCGTGGTCCTTCAAATCAGCCTGCTGCCTGGCCTGCGCTGTGTGAGCCTACTCATGCCACCCACCCTGCCCCCTCCTCTGCTGCTAACCATGTGTCGGTGTTCTGTTATATTTTGCAGAACTTGAGGTCGACCTGGAAGATGTAGAAGAAAATTCCGACGAGGGCCAGTCTGAACAGGATAACATCTTCGAATCCAACCCTCCAGACCAAGAACATGGGGGTGAGGGGGAGGAGATGGAGCTGGATGAAGCCCCCACTGTTTTACTTACTTTGAGGGGGGCCGGGGGGGGGGGGGGGGGCTCCGCGCCCAGGGCTCCACCATCCCAAGCTGCAGATCCCAGTGGTGGGGTGCGAGCCACACGCGTGAGGAGGAGGGGGAAGGAGAGCTGGACTGTGCTCTCCTGAGGTGCAGGATATAACAGATGTGACCTTACGCGATCACTCCTGGACACCATCATGGGGTAGGTGAAGGTAGTGGGACTGTCGGGAGAAGTAACAGCAATCTCATGAGAAATGGGAATGATGTCTGTGACCATGAGGGAGGGAATGTCAAAGGTAGGTGATGCGCTGACAGTGAACATGAGGGAGGGAATGTCAGAGACGGTGCAAACACTATCACTGAAATGTGGGACAGAATGTCACAGGTCGTTGAGACAGTTCTGCTCAACATGAGGGAGGGAATGTTGCAGGTCGTTGAGACACTGTCAGGGCGCATATTGGAGATAGCTGCTGCAATAAGGGAACACGCCAAGACCCCACGCCCATTGACAGAATCAACTGCCACTCCCACTCCAATCCCCACACCAGCCTCTGAAGAGCCCCAAGCCAGGCCCTCCACATTGCCATCTGCTGCACCCGTGCCTCCCTTACTCCCTCAACAGGTGAGTACTAGCAGAGATGTTAGAAAGAATAAGCTTGGTACCAACCCCAGAAACACTGCGCTACCGCCTGCGGGCAGGGGTGGTGGAGTCACCAAGAACCAAGCGTGGCGGGTGGTCTTAGAATAAAGGTGGAGCAGAGATGGGTGCAGCCTTTCTTTGCTGCTGCTGTTATTATTATTGTTACTGTTGTTCTCAAATTAATTAAAACATTTTTGTAAGTTATGTAAATTTACACATTTTAGTAAGTGATCTTAAAGTTTGCAAGTGATCGTAACTGAAAACTTTAAAGTTGGAAACAAAAATAATTTTATTAAAGTTAACAAGTACAAACTGTTTGTTAAACTTTTGAATAAAATATATTACATTAAAACTGAATCATTTCCATTATTTGTTCGATTATTAAAACTTATCCTCTCTTTCCCCTCTCCGCCAACTAATTGCAGTCTTGTGACCTCTCTCCCTCCCCCACCTCTCCCTCTCCCACCTCCTCCCCAAAACTCATTACAGTCATTAGAAGCCTTCCGATCGGCATCTCGCTCCCCGGGCTCAGTGTGCTTAAACCTTCCGATCGGCACCTCAGTCTCTTCCCCCCGCCCCAAGGTTTGTTATCCAGCCGAGCCCCAAGCCCCAAGCCCCTGTGGCCAGCTAAAGCTAGGACCCTGCAGCGCTGCTTGAACGTGTTCGGTGGTTGCATGTGAGTCAGAAAAAAAATGAAAACATTTAAATCCAAAAAATTTCCATTTACGACATTGACAGGTTAAAAAAAAAGTTGAACTTTATTATTTTTTTTTTAAAAAGAGTGTTCTTGACTCCCTCCAAAATCTTCGATTCAAAAACAATGGCATTTTTCAGCGCCGATTTGTTAGTGTGCTGCTTTCTGCTAACTCACCAGAAGGTTTTTCGGGAGTGGCCAGATATGCCGACTAGGAGGAAAAAATTTTGGCCAAACTGCGAAAAATTATGAAAACCAGCGCAGACATGAAAAACATTTTTAAAAGCTCCTCAAAAAATCGTAACTAAGTTTCGCTGGCGCGTTGGGAAACTTTGAAAAAAAAATTTCCGCCAGAAAAAATGGCGCCGCCAAAACAAACAGCGCAAAATGACAGTGGAAAATTGAGCCCATTATCTTATATGTTTCGATAAGATCACCTCTCATTCTTCTGAACTCCAATGAGTATAGTCCCAACCTACCTTCATAAGTCAACCCCCTCATCTCCGGAATCAACCTAATGAACCTTCTCTGAACAGCCTCCAATTCAATTACATCCTTCCTTAAATGCGGAGACCAAAACTGCATGCAGTACTCTAGGTGTGGCCTCACCAATACCCTGTACAGTTGTAGCAGGACTTCTCTGCTTTTATACTCTATCCGCCTTGCAATAAAGACCAACATTCCATTTGCCTTTCTTATTACTTGCTGTACCTGCATATATTAACTTTTTGTGTTTCATGTACAAGGACCCTCCAGGTCCTTCTGTAGTGAAGCACTTTGCAATTTTTCTCCATTTAAATTATTTGCTTTTCTATTTTTTCTGCCAGTGGATAACCTCACATCTTCCTGCATTATACTCCATCTGCCAAATGTTTGCCCATTCACTTAGCCTGTCTATATCCCTTTGCAGAAATCTCACAAGTTGCTTTCCCACCCATCTTTGCATCATCAGCAAACGTGGCTATATTACACTCGGTCCCTTCATCCAAGTCATTAATATAGGTTGCAAATAGTTGAGGCCCCATCACTGATCCCTGCGGTCCCCACTAGTTACTGTTTGCCAACCAGAAAATAACCCATTTATCCCAGCTCTCTGTTGTCTGTTAGTTAGCCAATCCTCAATCTATGCCAATATATTATCCCCTTTTATCTTTTGTAGTAACCTTTTATGTGGTACCTTATCAAATGCCTTCTGGAAATCCAAATACACATCCACTGGTTTCCCCTTATCCACTCTGCTCGTTACGTCCTCAAAGAACAGCAAATTTGTCAAACATGATTTCCCTTTCATAAAACCATGCTGACTCTCTTTGATTGAATTATGTTTTTCCAAATGTCCAGTTACTGCTTCCTTAATAATGGACTCCAGCATTTTTCCAACGACAGAGGTTAGGCTAATCGGTCTGTAGTTTCCTGCTTTCTGTCTGCCTTCTTTTTTAAATGGGGCGTTACATTTGCAGTTTTCCAATCTGTTGGGACCTCCCCAGAATCCAGGGAATTTTGGTAGATTACAATCAATGCATCGAGTATCTCTGCAGCCACTTCTTTTAGGACTCTATGGTGTAAGCCATCAGCTCCAGGGTACTTGCCTGCCTTTAGTCCCATTATTTTACCAAGTACTTCTTTAGTGAAAGTGATTGTATTAAGTTCCTCCCTCCCTATAACCCCTTGATTATCCCAGATTGGGATGTTTTTCGTGTTTTCTACTGTGAAGACCAGTACAAAATATTTGTTCAAAGTCTCTGCCATTTCCTTATTTCCCCATTATTAATTCTCCAGTCTTATCCTAGGGGACCAACATTTACTTTAGCCACTCTTTTCCTTTTTATGTACCTGTAGAAACTCTTACTATGTGTTTTTATATTTCGTGCTAATTTACTTTCATAATCTATCTTCCCTCTCTTTTTTTTTTTAGTCGTTCTTTGCTGGCTTTTAAAAGTTTCCCAATCCTCTGGCCTCCCAATAGTCTTTGCCACATTGTATGCCCTTGTTTTCAATTTGATACCGTCCCTTATTTCTTTAGTTAGCCACGATGGCTATCCCTTCTCTTACAGCCTTTCCTTCTCATTGGGATATATTTTTGTTGAGTTATGAAATATCTCCTTAAATGTTTGCCACTGCTCATCAACCGTCCCATACTTGAATCCATTTTCCCAGTCCACTTTAGCCAACTCTGCCTTCATACCTTTGTAGTCTCCTTTATTTAAGCTTAGGACACTGGTTAGAGATCCAACTTTCTCAGCCTCCAACTGAATTTGAAATTCAACCATGTTATGGTCACTCATTCCTAGAGGATCCTTTACTAGGAAATCATTTATTAATCCTGTCTCATTACACAGTACCAGAACTACAACAAAATAGATGAATTAACAGCACAGATAGGAATTAATAGGTTTAATCTACTCGCCACGGATGGGAATTAAATATTCCAGGATACTTAACTTTTAAAAGAGATAGGCAACATGGAAAAGGAGGAGGGGTAGTCCTGATAATAGATGGGATAAAGACAGGAGAGAGAAAGGATCTTAGCTCCAAAAATCAAGAAGTTGAATCAGTTTGGGTGGGAAAACAGCAAGGGGCAGAAAACATTGGAGAGAGTTGTTTATAGGCTCCAAAACAGTAGTTATAAATGTAGGACAGATTATAAATCAGGAAATTAGAAACTAATATAAGGGTAATACAGTAATCATGGAGGACTTTAATCTAGATTGCAAACCAAATTTGCAGTAATAGTGTAGAGGACGAATTCATGGAATGTATACAAGATATTTTTCTAGATCAATATATTGAGGAACCAACTAGGGAACAGGCTGTTTAGATCGAGTATTGTGCAGTGAGAAAAGGTTAATTAATAAGCTTGTGGTAAAGGGGCCTTTAGGGAACAATGACCATAATATGACAATTTTATATTGAGTTTGAAAGTGATTTATACTTAAATCCGAAACTAGGGTCTTAAAATCTAAAAGCAAACTACGTAGGCATGAGGGACGAGTTGGCCACAGTAGCTTTAGAAACAACATTAAAAGGTACGATGGTAGACAAGCAATGGATAGCATTTAAAGAATTAGTACATAATTTACAACAAATATATATTTCTTTAAGGCACAAAAACCCCACAGGAAAAAGTGGTCCAATTGTGGCTAACAAGAGAAGTTAAATATAGCATTAGATCAAAGGAAGAGGCTTATAATGTTGCCAAAATAGTAGTACGCCTGAGGATTGGGAGGATTTTAGAATTCAATAAAGTAAAAATTGATAAAGTGAAAATAGAATAGGGGAGTAAACTAGTGATAGACATAAAACAGACTGCAAAAGCTTCTATAGGTATGTAAAAAGGAAAAGATTAACAAAAGTAAATGTGGGTCCCTTACAGGCTGAGACAGGAGAAATTATAATGGGGAATAAGGAAATGGCAAAGAAATTAAACAAATACTCTGTCGGCCTTCACTGAAGAAGAGAGGGAGTGCAACAAAGGTTCACCAGATTGATTCCTGGGATGCGAGGATTGGCCGATGAGGAAAGATTGAGTGGACTAGGCCTATATTCTCTAGAGTTTAGAAGATTGATCTCATTGAAATATACAACATTTTTACATGGCTCGACAGGGTAGATGCAGGGAGGATGTTTCCCCTGGCTGGGGAGTCCAGAATCAGGGATCACAGACTCAGAATAAAGGATCAGCCATTTAGGACTGAGATGAGGATTCACTCAGAGGTTGTGAATCTTTGGAATTCTCTACCCCAGAGGGCTGAGGAAGCTCAGTCATGAGCTTCAAGGCAGAGGTCGATAGATTTTTGGATATTGAGGAATCAAGTGATATGGGAATAGTGCAGGCAAGTTGAGTTGAAATAGAATATGAGCCATAATCTCAGTGAATGAAGGAGCAGGCCCGAGGGGCCAAATGGCTTCCTCCAGCCCCTATTTCTTATGCTCTTATGTTCCTAAGAGCCAACAAAAAACAGACCAATATTTACAGGAGAACAAGAAATTAAATGTGCACAAATTAAGTAATGGCTACGGGAGGTTAAAAAAATGTTTTAATTGAGGCTGCAGAGTGGAAAAGGAGAAATTAAGGTTAGCGAGCCTGAAAATGTTTTTTGTTATTATTGACAGCTTCTCAGAGGGTAGATCAGCATGATACCATGCAACAACTTTGGCATTACTATCGTTGAATCCCCTACCACCAACATCCTTGGGGGTCACCATCGACTAGAAATTTAACTGCACCAGCTACATAAATAGGTCAGAGGCTGGGTATTCAGCGGCGAGTGACACGCTTCCTGGCTCCCCAAAGCCTTTCCACCATCCACAAGGCACAAGTCACGAGTGTGTTGGAATAATCTCCACTTGCCTGGATGAGTGCAGCTCCAAGAACATTCAAGAAGCCATCCAGGACAAAAGCAGCCCACTTAATTGGCACCGCATCATCCACCACCTTAAACATTCACTCCCTCCACCACCCATGTGCCATGTCTGTCGTGCGTACCATCTACAAGATGCACTGTAGCAACTCGCCAAGGCTTCTTTGGACAGCACTTCATAAATCCACGACCTCTACCGCCTAGAAGGACAAGGGCAACAGGCGCATGGGAACACCACTACCTCCAAGTCACACGCTACCTTGACTTGGAAATATATCGTCATCCCTTCATCGTCGCTGGGTCAAAATTCTGGAATTCCCTAGCTAACAGCACTGTGAGTACCTTCACCACACGGATTGGAGTGGTTCAAGGCGGCGGCTCACCACCACTTTCTCAAGGGTAATTAGAGATGGCCAATAAATTCTGGCCTTGCCAGCGACGCCCACATCCCGTGAATGAACTTTCAAAAGGCTTTTGACAAGGTCCCACACAAGAGATTGGTGTGCAAAATCAAAGCACATGGTATTGGGGGTAATATACTGACGTGGATAGAGAACTGGTTGGCAGACAGGAAGCAGAGAGTTGGGATAAACGGGTCCTTTTCAAAATGGCAGGCAGTGACTAATGGAGTGCCGCAGGCTCAGTGCTGGGATGCCAGCTCTTTACAATATACATCAATGATTTGGATGAAGGAATTGAGTGTAATATCACCAAGTTTGCAGATGACACTAAACTGGGTGGCGGTGTGAGCAGTGAGGAGGACGCTAAGAGGCTGCAGGGTGACTTGGACAGTTTAGGTGAGTGGGAAAATGCATGACAGATGCAGTATAATGTGGATAAATGTGAGGTTATCCACTTTGGGGCAAAAATGCAAAGACAGAATATTATCTGAATGGTGGCAGATTAGGAAAAGGGGAGGTGCAACGAGACCTGGGTGTCATGGTACATCAGTCATTGAAAGTTGGCATACAGGTACAGCAGGCGATAAAGGCGGCAAATGGTATGTTGGCCTTCATAGCTCAGCGATTTGAGTATAGGAGCAGGAAGGTCTTACTGCACTTGTACAGGGCCTTGGTGAGGCCTCACCTCGAATATTGTGTTCAGTTTTGGTCTCCTAATCTGAATAAGGACGTTCTTGCTATTGAGGGAGTGTAGTGAAGGTTCACCAGACTGATTCCCGGGATGGCTGGACTGACATATGAGGAGAGACTGGATCAACTGGGCCTTTATACATTGGAGTTTAGAAGGATGAGAGGGGATCTCATAGAAACATACAAGATTCTGATGGGACAGGACAGGTTAGATGCGGGTAGATTGTTCCCGATGTTAGGGATGTCCAGAACCAGGGGACACAGTCTTAGGATAAGGGGTGGCCATTTAGGACTGAGATGAGGAGAAACTTCTTCACTCAGAGTTGTTAACCTGTGGAATTCCCTGCCGCAGAGAGTTGTTGATGCCACTTCATTGGATATATTCAAGAGGGAGTTAGATATGGCCCTTATGGCTAAGGGGATCAAGGGGTATGGAGAGAAAGCTGGAAAGGGGTACTGAGGGAATGATCAGCCATGATCTTATTGAATTGTGGTGCAAGCTCGAAGGGCCGAATGGCCTACTCCTGCACCTATTTTCTATGTTTCTATGAATATAAAATAAAACTTTGCTGATCACATAATGTGTAGGTCACACATATTAAGCTAATCATTTGAAATCTAACGATCCCGCCACTCAGTATTGGACTTAATATTTTTAATTTACATACAGGTATTGCAAATTCTACAAGGCTCATTTGAACCAGATCTCTATAAGTGTACATGCATATCTGTAATATTGCATCATTATTTAGATTGTGACTTTTCAGAAATAGAGGTCCCTCTGATTGCAACATAAAATGTTAAAAGACCAGAAGAAGCACACAGAAGATTAGGCAAAAATCAGCTGCCCACAACTTTAAAAATTCTACAGATAAATTTGAGTTGAGTTCCGATGAAGAGGTATTCATTTTGTAATTTGTGTTTTGATTGAAAGGTTATCCAAATAAGCACACTACTAGATATTTATGTCGCAAAAGGAATCAAAAATGTTCAACAAGAACTTGTATTGATATAGTGCCTTTAACGTAGTAAAATGTCCCAAGGCACTTCACAGGAGTGTTATAAGACAAAAGATTGACACCGAGTCACATCAGAAGAGCTTGGTCAGAGTTAAGTTTTAAGGAGCATCTTAAAGAGGAAAGAGGGAGAGCGGCAGCGAGGTTTTGGGAGGGAGTTCCAGCACTTAGGGCCTAGGCAGCTGTCGGCGAGCGATTATAATTAGGGATGCTCAAGAGGGCAGAAATTGAGGAGTGCAGATATCTCGGGGCGGGGGGTTGTGAGGCTGAAGGAGATTACAGAGATAGGGAGGGGCAAGGCCATGGAGGGAATTGAAAACAAGGATGAGAATTTTGAAACTGAGCCGTTGCATAACCTGGATCCAATCTAGGGGTGATGGGTGAATGGGACTTGGCGCAAGTTAGGTTGCAGAGTTTGGATGGCCTCTAGCTTACGTACAGGTAGAATGTGAGAGACCAGCCAAGAGTGCGTTGGAGGTAATCAAGTCTAGGAGGTAACAAAGGCATGGATGAGGGTTTCAGCAGCAGATGAGCTGAGGCAGGGGCTGAGACAGGCAATGTTACGAAGGTGGAAATAGGCGGTTTTAGTTATGCCACAGATATGTGGTCGAAAGCTCATTTCAAGGTCAAATATGATACCTGGATTCGAACAGTCTGGTTCAGCCTCAGACAGATGCTAGGGAGAGGTATTGAGACAAGGCTTCGGTCTTCCCAATATTTAATTGGAGAAAATTTCTGCTCATCCAATACTGAATTTCGGACAAGCTGTCTGACAATTTAGAGACAGTGGAGGGATCGAGGGAAGTGGTGAGGTGGAGCTGGGCGACGTCAGCGTATATGTGGAAACTAATGCCATGTTTCTCCAAAAAGAAATTCGTACTTTAGCCGCAGCACTTCAAAATCTGCTTCAAAAAGTTCAAAAATAGCTATTTAATAATTAAACACTACATTGCTGAGAAAAAAAAGCAAGAATTAAATCACTTATCGGTTAGCAGAAGAGTAACGGTTAATGATTTTTCTTTTGTTACTATAAACGCCACTCTGCAAGCCACTTATGGAAAAAAAAATCTCGAGAAGTCAGGTCATGATCATCTCATCTCATCTGTTGTGTTTAAGAGTAGCATCATCCATGAGCAAGCTTTTGGTCACCTGTCCTAATATCTCTATGTGGCTCTTAAGAACATAAGAAATAGGAGCAGGAATAGGCCATTTGGTCCCTCGAGCCTGCTCCGCCATTCAATAAGATCATGGCTAATATGATCCTGGCCTCAACTCCACTTTCCTGCCCACTCCCCATAACCCTGGACTCCCTTAGCATTCAAAAATCTCGATCCCCACCTTAAATACACTCAATGACCCAGCCTCCAGAGCTTTCTGGGGTAGATAATTTCGAAGATTCACGATCCCCAGAGAAGAAATTCCTCCTAATTTCCCTTTTTAAATGGGTGACCCCTTATTCTGAAACTATGCCCCCTAGTTCTAGATTCCCCACGAGGGGAAACATCCTCTCTGCATCTACCCCGTCAAGCCCCCTCAGAATCTTATGTTTCAATAAGATCATATCTCATTCTTCTAAACTCTAACGTGTATAAGCCCAACCTACTAAATCTTTCTTCTTATGACAACCCCTTCATTTCAAGAATCAACTGAACTGCCTCCAATGCAAGAATATCCTTCCTTAAATAAGCAGACCAGTACTACAGGTGTGGTCTTACCAATGTTGTAGCAGGATTTCCTCACTTTTATACTCCACCCCCTTGCAATCAAGGCCAACATTCCAATTGCCTTCCTAATTACTTGATGCATCTGCATGCTAACTTTGTGTTTCATGTACAAGAACCCCCAGATCCCTCTGTACTGCAGCATTTTGTAACCTCTCCCCATTTAAATAATAATTTTATTTTTTTTATTTTTCCTACCGATGTGGATAACCTCACATTTTCCCACATTATACTCCATCTGCCAAATTTTTGCCCACTCACTTAGCCCGTCGATATCCCTTTGTAGATTCTTTGCATCCTCCTTACAACTTATTTTCCCACCCATCATTGTATCATAAGCAAATTTGGCTACATTATTCGGTCCCTTCATCCAAATCATTAATATAAATTGTAAATAGTTGAGGCTTGAGCAACGATCCCTGTGGTACCCCACTAGTTACAGTTTTCCAATATGAAAATGACCTATTTATCCCAACTCTCTGTTTTCTGTTAGTTAGCCAATCCTCTTTCCAAGCTAAAGTATTACCCGAAACCCCGTGAGCTCTTATCTTGTGCAGTAATCTTTTATGTGGCACCTTATCAAATGCTTTCTGGAAATCCAAATACATGACATCTACTGGTTCCTCTTTATCCACCATGCATGTTACATCCTCAAAGAACTCCAGCAAATTTGTCAAACATCATTTCCCTTGATGTCAACTTGTGTTGAGAATGCTCCTGTGAAATGCCTTGGGACGTTTTACTACGTTAAAGTTGCTATATAAATGAAAGTTGTTGTATGTCAAGTGAATTGAATGCCCCCCATTCCAAATATCTGGATTTTCTTCAGTCATACATAGAAACATAGAAACATAGAAAATAGGTGCAGGAGTAGGCCATTCGGCCCTTCTAGCCTGCACCGCCATTCAATGAGTTCATGGCTGAACATTCAACTTCAGTACCCCATTCCTGCTTTCTCGCCATACCCCTTGATCCCCCTAGCAGTAAGGACCTCATCTAACTCCTTTTTGAATATATTTAGTGAATTGGCCTCAACAACTTTCTGTGGTAGAGAATTCCACAGGTTCACCACTCTCTGGGTGAAGAAGTTCCTCCGCATCTCGGTCCTAAATGGCTTACCCCTTATCCTTAGACTGTGACCCCTGGTTCTGGACTTCCCCAACATTGGGAACATTCTTCCTGCATCTAACCTGTCTAACCCCGTCAGAATTTTATATGTTTCTATGAGGTCCCCTCTCATTCTTCTGAACTCCAGTGAATACAAGCCCAGTTGATCCAGTCTTTCTTGATAGGTCAGTCCCGCCATCCCGGGAATCAGTCTGGTGAACCTTCGCTGCACTCCCTCAATAGCAAGAATGTCCTTCCTCAGGTTAGGAGACCAAAACTGTACACAATACTCCAGGTGTGGCCTCACCAATGCCCTGTACAACTGTAGCAACACCTCCCTGCCCCTGTACTCAAATCCCCTTGCTATGAAGGCCAACATGCCATTTGCTTTCTTAACCGCCTGCTGCACCTGCATGCCAACCTTCAATGACTGATGTACCATGACACCCAGGTCTCTTTGCACCTCCCCTTTTCCTAATCTGTCACCATTCAGATAATAGTCTGTCTCTCTGTTTTTACCACCAAAGTGGATAACCTCACATTTATCCACATTATACTTCATCTGCCATGCATTTGCCCACTCACCTAACCTATCCAAGTCGCTCTGCAGCCTCACAGCATCCTCCTCGCAGCTCACACTGCCACCCAACTTAGTGTCATCCGCAAATTTGGAGATACTACATTTAATCCCCTCATCTAAATCATTAATGTACAGTGTAAACAGCTGGGGCCCCAGCACAGAACCTTGCGGTACCCCACTAGTCACTGCCTGCCATTCTGAAAAGTACCCATTTACTCCTACTCTTTGCTTCCTGTCTGACAACCAGTTCTCAATCCATGTCAGTACACTACCCCCAATCCCATGTGCTCTAACTTTGCACATCAATCTCTTGTGTGGGACCTTGTCGAACGCCTTCTGAAAG